>NW_003852697.1:278823-304875 GCF_000181295.1 Otolemur garnettii
CCTGCCACTAATATTTGCACAAGTTTGGGGAAAGCACCTTTCTGAGCCTCAGTTTCTTCAAGAGGTGGGTGTGACTCTTCCCACCTTTCTGGGCTTCGGTGAGGATGAAGGGGCTTATCACATCTTAAGCATTAGCCCCAGATGCTTAGACAATCTTGGACACCTTCCTTGCCTCCATGTCATTAGGACACCCTGGCTTGATGTGACGACTTAGACTGAGCCCTTTTCTGGAGGAGGAGTTATTGTCCCCCACTCTGTGTCTGGATCCTAAGGGACAAGGCTCCCTCCACTCTGCCTCCCATCCTATCCTCCCCCAAGACACAGAGGCAGCCTGGAGTCCCACTGGTAGGGACTCTCCTCCAAATGTCAGCATATGGCACTTACATTTCTTCTGTGGGCCAAACAGCAGTGCCTATCAAATGAAGTTTTGCTAGAACAGACATAACAAATTGATATTCATCTCATGAATCACCTTGGATCAACTAGCAATGGCTGCTGGAGATGGTGTGCTAGGAAGAATTCTGAGGGAATAAATGGGGAAATTCTGAGGGGAGAAGCAGGAAAGAGCCTCGTGATTGACTCACAATGTCTGTCTGCAGTAGACTGGGGTGGGGGAAAGGCGGCATGCATGTTGGCTTCCAGATCATTGAAACCATCCTCCCCCTGCCAACCCATTTTATAGATTGAGAAGACTGAGGTCCCAGGATAGCAGTGGCAAGTGCAGAATTCAGGCCCAGGCTTCCTCAGCCCTCTCAGCTTAATCCTGACACTTTGTCCCTCTTTTCTCCATAGGCTCTGAGCCCAAGTCATGTGTCCAGCACTTTGACTCTGGAGCTACAGCCCCTGCTACCAAGAACAGCAGGGAACCCTGGAGGCCTGAGAACCCAGACTTCTATTTCACCATGGGTGATGAACAGGCAGGTGTCTGACTGCTGAGCCGGGCAGGAGATGGTGACAACAGTGGCAGCAAGTATTCTTTCTTTAGCGACTGCAGTTTACCACAAGGTTTATGTACATTATCTCAGGGAACTCCCAACAGAATTTGCAAAGTAGTTATTCTGTTTGACAGATGAGGGAACTGGGATGCCTTCTGGAATAAGAAGAGGGATGGAAGGTTGGAGGTAGGGCTGGATGGATGAGTCAATGGATGGACAAATAGATGAGAAGGATGGATGGATGCATGCATAAATGGATAGATGAATGAGCAGAAGGGCATGTGTGTTGGTGGATGGATGAGTGGAAGGAAGAAAAAAAGAAGAAAGGAAGGATAGATGGATAGGTGATGGATGAATTATAAATGAATACCCATATAAGGAAAGAAGGAAGGAAGATGAACTCTGAATGATGGCTGGGTGGATGGATGGATGGCTGGATGGACAGATGGATGGATGGATGAGTAAATGAGTGAATGTATGGGAAGGAAGGAAGAAAAGAGGGAAGGAAAGAAGGATAAGTAGAAGTGTGGATCAATGGGTGATGAATGAATAAAAGGAAGAAAGGCACAGAAGGAAAAGCGGGAGGGATGGAGACTGATTGAAGCCAAACACAGCCTAGAAAGCCAGACTGACGTGCCTATGTCTCTGCCATGGCACAGTTAGGATTCAAACTCAGGGTGACTTGGCAGCCTGCAACCTTACCCTCTGCTCTCAGTGCACTTCTCTAAACACCTGGCTCAGAAGCCTTCAGATGAGGCCAACTCCCAGACTCCAGTCTCAAAGGGAAGACCCCAAACGTCTGAGATCCCTGGAGAGAGTCAGGGCATGGTTAATGGCAGGCCCTGAGGTGTGTGGCTGGGGATGAGATCTTGGCAAAGACCTTCCTGACAGTCTCCAGCCTGTTCCTGGGAAGCTCCTGCTGGGTGTGTGTTGGGGGTTAGAGATTTGGAGGGTTGTCCTGAGGGGGGCAGGGGCTAAGAAGAGGCCTTGTAAACCCAGTTCAGCTCCAGCTCTGACAAGGGCAGACACATCCAAGTGGCACCTGTTGGGTCCCCGGGAAGCAGATCCAGATGGAGTTGACTGAGACTGCCGACACTTTATACTCCATGTCAATTGGTCATTACCTGGGGGCTGCTCAGGAAGCAGACTGGGAGCTGGAAGTCCTTCATCTCCCAGCAACTGGGGATCTGGGTGGCATTTCAAAATGCTCACTAAACCAAAGAAGAAGGATCTATTACAGTTAAGCAATCAAGGGCATTTTGCAAATCCACTTGTGTCATTATAGATGAGGACACTGAGATCCAAGCAGGGAAAAAAGTGGCCCAGGTGTCATGGAAGATCCAGAGTCAACAACCATAGGAGTTTGGGGCCCTTCCAGGGATCTGTGAACCCGTGCAAATAGGAACTACAGGATGCAGGCAGTTGGGTGGATAAGCTGGCAATTAGGGCAGTGTGAATGGTTGGGTGGATAAGCTGGCAATTAGGGCACTGTTTTTTCCTGGGGAAAGCAGGAAGCCCCAGGAGTCTGGGAGGAGGCTCTGCCTCCCACCCCAGCAGATCTGCCCCCTCTTCATGCAGCCCTGTCATCATCATCCACTTGGTCACCAGAGCTGGAAGACTGGACGCCCCACCAAGTCCTGCATACATGGAACTCAGAAGGGCTCCAGGTTCTATGCACTGTCTTGAAGGTTCTGTCCTTCAGCCACTGCCTTGGTGAAGGTCACCACTGTGGCTCACCCTGTGACTTGCATGGGTGTCCTGGCTGGTCCACCAGGCTTCCTCTTGCCCTGCCCAAGCCCATGTCTGCTCTGCAACTTCAATAATCTTTCTGGAGGCTAATCGCATGCAGCCCCTCTCTGCACCCTCCGCCTTCTCTCCTTCCACTCTGTTGGAAACTTTGAGATTTAATCCTTGCTTTGTCCAATCAGATCCACTGATCCTATTCACCATCACCCCGCCCCCACTATCTGCACCTCCAGCCCCAAGGAACGTTTGCCAGTTGTTTGAAGGCACCACCAGCTCTCCAGCCTGCAGACTCCTGGACGTCCTGTTCTTTTGTTGCCTGAAATGTTCTTACCAGCAGTGCCTGCCTAACTAGCCCTTCCTCACTCCTGGGTCTTCACTCACTGTCACTCCCTGGAGGAGGCTACAAACCTCCCTGATGCTCTTAGAACAGGGTTGCCCATCCCCTCTCAGTTCTTCCTGCTGCCCGGAACTTTCTGTCATACTTGATTGTAAAGAGTGGGTTTATCTGTCATCTCTAGTTAGATCTGCGAGGACAAGGGACAGTGAAATTCCATCTGGGGCCGTCAGAGACTTGCTTGGACAAATGGCCCTATTCCTGAAATTTAAAAACAACGGGCTGGGTGCAGTGGCTCACACTTGTAATCCTAGCACTTGGTGAAGCAGAGGCAGGAGGATTGCTTGAGGTCAGGAATTCAAGACCAGACTGAGCCTGATCCTTTCTCTACCAGAAATAGAAAAAATTAGCTGGGCATTGTGGCATGCAGCTGTAGTCCCAGCTACTCAGGAGGCTGAGGCAGGAGGATCGCTTGAGCCCAGGAGTCTGAGGTTGCTGAGCTATAATGACACCACTGTGCTCTAGCTGAGTAACAGAGCAAGACACTGTGTCTAAGCAAAAACAACAACAACAACAAAATACAATATCTTCTTTTATTGATCGGGGCTGTTCTGCCCAAACATCACCCCATTTTATCTTCTGAACAATCCCACAAGAAAGCAGTGTTATGTCCATTTTAGACATGAAAAACTGAGGCTTGGAGAGCTTTAGGAACTTGCCCCCAAGATCACATGAAGCCAGTGATTTTCAACCGGTATACCAAGGCACACTGGTGTGCAGCAAGAGGATCTTAGGTATCCTGTGAATTTTTTAAAGATAATTAGTTAAATTATTTTCAATAGAAGTTCAAAGCACAGTTAGTATATTCTTTTTTTTAATTGATCAACACAATTTAAGTGTGCCATGGACGTTTAACTATAGGTTCAAGTGTGCCATGAGACAAAAAAGGTTGAAAACACTGCAACAAGCCAGTGAAAAGCCGTGACAGGGACACAAGCCATGCCTGGAGGTCTTGGAACCCAGCACCCATTTGAGAAGGATCCATGCAGTGAATGATTCCCTGGCTGTTTTGTTTGAAATCAAGCCACTTTTTTTTTACATGACAAAATGGGACCAGAGAAACATTACATTTGGAGTTGCTCTGGTGTGTTGTCTTTTTCTAATAGACAAAAAGATAAATAACTACGTTTTTAAAATAAAAATTTATCTATGTGCTATGAAAAATGGCACACGGTGAGCCCTTCAGAAGAAATGGGAATCCTGGGATGTTCCATGTCTGGGTTTGATGGGGGAGCCCATCCCCCAAGGCTCCCTAGGGTCTAGCAAGCAGGAGAATGGATGTCTCACGTCCTCTCTCTGTGGTGCCAGGGCCAGCATACATGCTTAGTCAATGCCTGGAAAGGTCCCCATTCGGGCCAGCTTTCATCTTTTCCTGCCCAGAATATGGGACCTGACAAACTCGTCCTATAAAAAGTGCCACATACCTCTTTGCCAAATATCAGTATTCCCTTGAAGGGAAGCCTTCAAGGCACTCCCCTTGGGAAGCTATGCACTGATGCCAGTGCCTAGTCCATCCTTCAAAGCAATTTTTAAACTCTTTCTGGAACGGCCATCAGAGCTGTTTTTAGACATACACTGACAATTAATTTCACAAACTTATCTTAGAAAAAGTACTTTGAGGGGTGGACTAGGCACTGGTGTCAGTGCTTCCCAAGGGGAGTACTTGGAAGGTGACTGTAGTGAGAGTTAGCAGTGAGGTGTGTAGCACTTTTTCTACTGTGAATTCACAAACTTAATTATGCAACTTTTTAAGCTGGAAGAAAGGTACGAACTCCCAAGCAAAGGATGAGGCCCCCTCTCTCAGTGTACCTCCTGAGGGGGAGCTGGGACAGCCTGTACTGCAGCTGCCCCCCACTACCCCTGCCCCCAGCTCTGGCCTGGCTCCCACCTCTGCCTCCTCTGATGGAGGCCAGACGCAGGAGAAGGAGGGAGCCCCATCCCAGGCCAAGAGGCTGTCCCAATATGTTTACATTTCCAGGAGGATGAAAAGCAGAGACACAAGGACACCTCTGGGGGTAGTGGCAGAAGAGACAGAAAGGAGTCAGGAGGAGGTTGTCCAGGCACCAGGCATCTCAACTGAGCCACTGGGGCTAAGGGGAAATTCCAGAGGAGGCTGTTGCCAAAGCTTCAGAGGGCCAGGCCAGCTTGGGACAGCCAGAACCAGAGCTGTGGCTATTTAGGAAGAGACAGAAGAAGAAAGATCCTGGCACTTAAAGGCCAGGAGGAAGAAGAGAGGACAAAGAAATAGCAACCAAGGAGGAGGAAAGGAAACAAGGATGGTGGCTGCAAAGGGGAGATTCAAGAAGAAGGCAGGCTGTGGAAAATGGGATGGGGATGGCAGGTCTTCAAAAAGTTAAACATAGAGGCTTGGCGCCTGTGGCTCAAGTGGCTAAGGCACCAGCCACATACACCTGAGCTGGTGGGTTCGAATCCAGCCCAGGGCCACCAAACAAGGACAGCTGCAACCAAAAAATAGCTGGGCGTTGTGGTGGGCACCTGTAGTCCCCGCTACTTAGGAGGTGGAGGCAGGAGAATCACTTGAGCCCAGGAGTTGGAGGTTGCTGTGAGCTGTGATGCCATGGCACTCTACCCAGGGGGACAGCTTGAGGCTCCGTCTCAAAAAAAAAAAAAAAAAAAAAGTTAAACAGAATCATCCCACAATCTAGTAATTTCTCTTCTGGGTATATTCCCTAAAGAATTGAAACCAGGGGCTCACAGTTATGTGCACACCCTGTTTACAGCAGCATAACTCATAATAGCCAAAAGGCAGAACAGATGAACATACAAAATATGATCCATCCATAAAAGGGAGTATTATCCAGCCTTGTAAAGGGAGGTGATTCTAACACCTGCTACCGCATGGATGAACCTTGGGGACACCACACTCAGCGAAATGAGCAGACACAAAGGACACCTCCAGTGAGATCCCACTCACTGGGAGTCCCCAGAGCCATCAGATCCACAGAGACAGAAGGAGAAGGTGGGTGTGGGAGCAGGGTGGGGTGTGGAGTTAGTGTCTCATGTGGACAGAGTGTCAGTTGCAGATGATGAGGTTTTGGAGACGGAGTGTGGTGATGGTGGCACAGCACTGTGAGAGTGCTTAATGCCACTAAGCTGTGCACTTAAGAATAGTTATAATGGTAAATTTTATGTTATATAAATTTTATCCCAATATAAAGAAGAAAGGAGGGACCAAATCTGTAGAAACATCAATGTGGATGAGATCAAAGAAAAGGCCCTGTGGTGCCCTGTTTCCTGCAGCCAACCAAGGTGTCCAGCTCAGTGGGCCCCTCTGTGGGACAGCACTGCCCCCGGGTGGAGATGCCCCAGGTTTGAGGCTAACATGCACAGTTGGGTGGCTCAGGGTGACCGTCTGTGGGTGCTCTGTTAAGCTGCTGGTGCATCACTGTGCACGTGTCTGTGCGTCTTCACTGTCTGACGGTGCGTGTCACTGCCTCCGGGCGTGAGGGCTGACCTCAGAGTGTGTCACACTTAGCCAGGAGCCTGGGCTGTGGCCTTTCAGGGAGGGGAAGGCCCTGACAGGCACTAAAAGCTCTGCTGTCCCCCACTCTGCTTGCAGCACAGTAGGGGCCGCAGGAGCAGCGAGCAGAGTATGGCAGGTGCAGCAGCCCACACGGCATCATCTGAAATTCAGACACTTTGCCCACCTTGGATCTCTTGGCATGACTTTCAAGTTTTGAAAAGTCTGCACTGGAATATTACTTATCTTGATGACGGACAGGGGTGTTTAGCATCACTTACTTTTCATAAGTGAGGCAAGTGCCTCTCCTCAGACTTGGGAGGAAGGCTTGAGGGTCCAGGAACCCTGGGGTGCCTGAAACTCTAAGCAACCCCGATGAGCCCTGGGGCTGCCTGAAATGTCACTATTCTCTCGTGGAGGGTAACTTACCTCTATGAGGCACTTTTACAAATTATGTTCACAGATGTAATCTTTTATGAGACTTAAAACAAGCTAGTGAGAGGGAGGGGCAGAGGTGATTATGCTCATTTCCTAAGACAATTACATGGAAACTCAGGGGAAGCAGGAGACTAGGAATCGGTCTGGAGCCCAAATTTCTGGTCTCTTTTTTGGAGGATGAGGTCTTGAGGGTTCTGGTTTCACAGAGGGCTGGGAGAACTTACCCCCCCATTCCACCCTACTTACTCTGAAAAGGGCACTGTGCCCAAGTTGGCTGGGCAGGAGAAGACAGAACCTGGGCATTGGGTCTCATGTCCAGGAGATCCCAGGTTCCACTGCTCCCTTAGTTAAAAACTACTTGGCTTGGCGCCTGTGGCTCAAGCGGCTAAGGCGCCAGCCACATACACCTAAGGTGGCAGGTTCGAATCCCCAGCCCGGGCCTGCCAAACAACAATGATGGCTGCAACCAAAATATGGCCGGGCGTTGTGGCAGGCGCCTGTAGTCCCAGCTACTTGGGAGGCTGAGGCAGGAGACTCGCTTGAGCCCAGGAGTTGGAGGTTGCTGTGAGCTGTGAAGCCATGGCACTCTACCCAGGGGGATAGCTTGAGGCTCCGTCTTAAAAAAAAAAGACTTCTTCTCTCTCACCTACCCTTTGGCATACAGGAAGATGGTGTTCCAAGGCAGCTCACTGAGAGCGAGGAGGACCTCAGCCTGGATTTGGGGGCCCTTCAGGGCAGCGAGTATCTCCAGGACCTGGGCCTTGGGGCCCCTTCCCATAGTCAACTTGGGGAGTCCAAGGACAGAAGTCCCCCTAGCAAAGAAGCTGGAAAGGACTCACCCTTCTCCAGCCCCGCAGGGTCCCAGAGCCCGCCACAGCAGCGCAGCTGGGAGAGGTCACGGAGCTGCTCAGAAAGCTGGAGTAGGTCAGTCCCCCATGACAGCTATGCTATATCTTTGGGACAGGGCAGTGCTCCAGGAAGCCAGAGCCAGGCCCCCCGACAGGTTGCCTGCTGCACCTGCATGGTTTAGCTCTAGGGACAGCCCAAAGGCTGTCTGTCTTCCAATGTGCACATACACACACAAACACCCAGTGGGTGCATAGACCTATGTGGACACTCACTGGGCCTGCATGGTCATACCCAAACTGAAGACGGGACATGCACACTGCAGGCACACACGAACCCAAACATGCACGCTCAACCCACAGACTTGCATACCTCATCCTATCAGACCCACGCATGTAAGCCTAAACATGTGATTCACACACTGTTTGCGCACATACACACAACCCCACCCATGATGAAAACAGAGGTGCGTGTTCTGCTCCATGCCCCCCACAGTGGCAGCATCACACAGCAAAGGGGATACTTTAGCCACTCCTAGTCCCTCAGCCCCTCCAAAGTCACCCCAAACAGTAATCCAAGCTGTGCAAAAATGGTCTGAAATGTAATTGTAGCTTCAACAGATCTAGCCAGGCTTCCCTTTTCCCTTCCCCACTACTGCTGATCCCTCTGATGTTGGGAGGTCTAGACCCCTCTCTGTGACCTGGAAACCCCTCCTTTGTCTTAGAAGGCCCCCCTGCAGGTTCCCTCAAGCCCTGATGCGTGGGCTGCCAGCCAAGTGGACAAGACCCTGTGAAATCCTAAAACCTTCTCCTCCCACCAGGTTCAGCCTCGATGCTTCAGCTATGGATGAGGGACCCTGTCTCCCTCGGGCACTGGCTAGTCTTGCTCTAAACCTGCCAGGAGAAGGGCTGAAGACTTGGACACAAGGGGATCTGCCTGGGGACAGGATCCCAGCAGAGCACCCAGGCAAGGTGAGTGTAACCTGCAGCCACCCCTGACAACAGTACATCTCTGGGGCCAGAAGCCAGCACTGTGAGTAGGAAGGAGACCCTTACCCAGAGTTGGGCACAGCTTATCTGTGGTGTAACCCATGGCTGGGACGTCTCTGAGACCTGAGATTCCAGTCCATGCCTGAAGGGTTGTCCCTGTGGCAGGAATCTGGTGGTAGGCAATCCTGGGCCATGACTGCAACCCGTGGGCTGGTGGGGAGAGGGATGCGTCCTCAATCTGCAACTCCAGCCAGCTGTGGAGGATCTTTGCCGGAATGTATCCTGAAGCAGGAAAGAAGCTATGTCTATGCGTGGGGTCTGCAGCTGGGAGGTTTTTTCTCAGACCTGAGATTCCAGTATGCAGTTCTTGGGGCTGTGGCCCATGGCTGGGACACCTTTGGCCATGACCACAAATGACTCTCAGAGGGAGATTCTTGTTGGTGACTAGAGCCCCCACCTGGAGCTGCAGCTCACCAGTTGGGGGCCACTTGGCCAGGACTTCAGCTTGCGGCTGGTGGGGCCCCTGACTGTGGCTGGAAGCTGGGGGGTTGGGAGCATGCCTCGGTTCCATGGATGAGGCTATGACCATGGCTGGGGATTCTCAACCTGGAGCCTCAGGCTGCCTTTCCAATTTAGCAAGATGCTTATTCCTGCAGGAATGTGGCAGCTCTGAAAAAAGAGTGAGGTCACAGTCAGTTCCTGTGTCCTTTCATGAGGTCAGCTCCCTGGAAATCTCTCCGGGTTTGGAAGTGCCCATTCCACCTGCCCAAGGTAGCCCAGCCTGAGAGTTTCCCTCATTCATACCAAATTGGGGTTCCCAGGGAAGGGAAGGGTGCTGATGGAAGGGTGGGGTTCCCAGGGAAGGGTTAGGCTCCTCTGGGAAAGGAACTAGGCAGAATACTGGGGGCTCCAAGGGACCTGGAGAGGGAAAGGACCTTCAGCCCCTGCCTTTCTCCCTCTCCCTCAGGCCTTCAGCCAGAGTGAGCAGCCCCATTGCAATGACCTTGCCCCCGGGGTGTTTGCTCTCTTTCTGTCTCTCCCTCTCTTTCTTTATCTCTTTGTCTCTGAATCTCTAACCTAAGATCTTGAATCTCTTTGGTGTCAATCCAACCTGAAGTCTAAACCTATAGCAAGTCTCTAAGCCTCTGTGGGTCCCTCTATGAGAGGAGCAAAAGAAGCCCAGGGCAGGCTCTGTGGCTCTTACCTGCAATCTAACACACTGGGAGGCTGAGGTGGGTGGAGTTCGAGGTGGGTGGCCTTGCTTGAAGCCAGGAGTTCGAGACTAGCCTGAGCAAGAGTGAGACCACATCTCTACAAAATATAGAGAAATCAACCAGGCGTGGTGGTGCACACCTGTAGTCCCCTCTACTAGGCAGGCTCAGGTAAGAGGATCACTTGAGCCAAGGAGTTTGAGATTGCTATGAGCTGTGATGACACCACTGCACTCCAGCCTGGGTGACAGAGTAAGATTCTATCTCAAAAAAATATATAAAAGAAAAGAAAGGAATAATCTCCCCAATGTGCTTAGTAGGTCATGAACATTCATGAGACACTGAGTCACCTCTATCCCTGGCTCTCTGTCCTTTTCCCATGCCTCCTCCCTGAGAGAGTACAAGCCCATCTGGATGGTCTCCGGTTTTGCAGGGGAATAGGATCAGGTCCAGGAGGGACGGTTCTGCCCCAGAGCCTCTCACATCTGTGCTTTCTTGGGGGGTGGCTGTTTCCAGGCCTAGAACCCCCAGTGCTGGAACACATGGAACAGGACCATGTGGAACCAGATCATGTGTGAGTATTTGCCCTACAGTGGGGAGGTACTCCCACACCACCTCGACTAGCCAGGAAGTGGAGGCTGGGGGAGGAAAGGTGCAGGGGTGTGACATTGCTGCAGCTAGCCACCCTCCCACTGGGTCATCTGAAAACTCATCTCCTCTCTCACACCCTCTTCTGCCCGGAAGAGGTTCTCAAGGTAGCTTCAGGAGACAGGTTGGGGGGGCTCCCAGTCAGGGCTGGGCAATCCCAGCTCACCTTGGGAAAATCATACCTGTATCCTGGGGCAACTATGGGCTGTTTTGATCCCCTCCACCCCACCCCAGACTGATCGTCCAACAAGTGCTTCAAGAACTTCGGCAGTACCATGGGTAAGTTGGAAGGGAAACAGGTAGGGGAGACAGGTGCCAAGAAAACGGAGGAAACGGAAGGAAAGAGAGGACGGGGAAGGGGGCAAGCTGCCACTAGCCCAAGGAATACCTTGGAGCAAATGAGAAAAGGTACCTCTTTTCTGAGATGCTGCCATCTGTTAGAATATCTTCTGAGATGCTGATTTTTGTAGGGCCAGGACACATTACTGCCCTCTGCTGGAAAACCTGGTCATAATGTCCCCCATACACAAGCCCACAATGTCAAAGACAGGTGGGCGCTTAGCACTGGCTCTGGGTGCACACCTGTATACTGAAACCTGGGCAGGGGGTGGAGAGGGGAAAGAGAGGGGTGAGATGGGGTGGGAGAGGAGACTGCCGACCCAGGTATCTGTCCGTCTGATCCTGCAGGGCCCGGCAGAGGGCTTGCATGTCAGCCAGCCCCGGAGGAGCCCACTCTAACCTAACCTGGTTTGAGTTCCTGTCCGAGTAAGTACACAGAGCTGCCACAGGCAGGAGCTGTGGGTAGAGGTGGCACCAGATTTGAGCAAGTGTGTATGGATGGTCCTCTCTGCTCAGACCCCACACCAGGGGCAGGAGCTGGGGCCCCCATCAGGACAATGTGGGGGCTGGTGGGGCTCCCATACACCCTGGGAGGAGAGTGGAGGGCTTCCTGGAGGAAGTGACAGTTTGAGCAAGGTTCTGACAGAAGAGCAGGAGTTTGCTTCTATGTGCAGATGACAATGAAGGAAATAAAACAGAACTACCCGGCTTAGGTAGTTGTATGAGGGTGGGGCTGAAAGAAGGGCAGGTGGGAGAAGCTGGCAGAGGCCAGACCACCTTGCCTAAGAAGCTTGGATTTTATCCTAAAGAACAGGGTTGGGGGGTTAGGCATCATCAGTTCTGGTGACCACAGGCAGGGCTGGGGTCCCTGACTCCCTCTCTCAGTCACTCATTCATTCAACAAACATTTATGAATATTTGCAAAGCTCAGAAGCCTCAGGAACTGGAGAAATGGAATCTCCCTCCAGGGAATAGATTCTGCCAGGGCAGGAACCATGTCTGGCTTATTGGTCACTGACTTAATAGATATTTATTAAGTACAAGTGTCCCAGCAGTGCAGTGCAGGTATGGCGCTGATCTGGCAGAAGAATGAACATGCTTCAAAGGCAAATTAGATACGGAATGAGGGTGGGTAGGGTGTGAATGAGAAGTGAACAGGGGCCAGATGTGGTGGCTCACACTGGTAATCCCAGCACTTTTTCTTTTTTAAAAAACATTGTCACTTGGTCACCCTGGGTAGAGTGCTGTGGCATTATCATAGCTCACGGCAACCTCAAACTCTTGGGTTCCAGTGACCTCTTGCCTCAGTCTCCAGAGTAGCTTGGGAAGACTACAGGCACCTGACACAACACCCAGCTAGTTTTTCTATTTTTAGTAGAGATAGGGTCTTACTCTTTGCTCAGCTGCTTTCAAACTCCTGAGCTCAAGCAATCTACCCACCTCAGCCTCCCTGTAATCCCTGAGAGGCTGAGGCAGGAAGATGGCTTGAAGCTAAGACTTAGAGACCAGCCTGGGCAACATAGCCAGACCCCATCTCTTTAAAAAATACAAAAAATTAGCCAGCCATGTGTAGTCCCAGCTACTGGGAAGGCTGAGGCAAGAGGATGACTTGAGCCAGTTTGAGATTGCCGTGAGGCATAAACATGCCACTGCACTCTAGCTAGGGAGATAGAGCAAGACTGTCTCAAGGCAAAGAAAGAAAAAGAGGAAGAAAAAGTGAGTGAGCAGACTGAGGCCTCCAGCTCAAACCTGCAGAGGGACCCCAAACTTTGAGATCATGTTGCACTCTCCTCTCTGTGAACCCTGTCCCAGCGGTTCCTAGGAAGGAGGCCATGGGGAGACAGGTTCCAGGTAGATTCTGGGAGTGGCCTGCAAAGTTGCCTCAGAATAGCCTGTGGCCCCCTCTGATGGACCTTTCCTCCTGCCCCCCCAGGAGCGAGGACAGTGCTGGCAAGAATGAGAAGAGTGAGAAGAGCACTAGGGTGAAGCGTAGGCTGAGCTGCCTCCGAAGTCGTGTCACCAGGCAGAAGGAGAAGGTGGGCTGAGGGCTGGGCCAGGGGAGCCCCCCCTTTCTTCCTGGCTTGGCAGGGTGCCTTTGACCCACAAGCCCTATGATTTGAAGGTGGGATAAGGGGCTGGATGCATAGGGCATAAGAGGACCAGACCCTGCAGAGGCCATCCTTAGACCCACCTCCTTCCTAAACAGGTGAAGAGCCCAGCACATCTAAAGGAAAAGAGTCAGAACACTCGAGAGAAGCGGGAGTGTGTCAATGGGCACCAGCTGGCACAAGGGACCTTCTTCAGCCACACTAGCTGCCCCCTGTGTGGCAAACCCTTCTTGAGTTCTGGTAAGTCCAGTGGCCCCATCCATCCCCCTGATGGCAGCCACTCTCTCTTCTTCACTTCCTCTCAGTCATGTCCACAATCTCGTTTGCTCTATGCATTTTCTTTCCATTTCATCCCTGCCACACATGGGCAGACTTCAGCAGCTCCACCCAGGCGGTTGGTCCCTGAGGGCAGGCATCCTTTGGTTAACTCGGAACTGGCAAAATTCCCCTTAATCCTCAGCTTTTGCCATTGTAAGAATCACCCTGCAAAACTTGGACTCGGGCTGTGTAAGGGTTTGCTATAGCTGTTGTGACAAAATATCGTATGCCTCATGGCTTGAACAGCAGGATTTATTACTTGGCATTTCTAGAGTCTGACAGTTAGAGCAAGGTGTCAGCAGGGCTGGGTTCCGTGTGATGCCACCAGGGAAAAATCCATTTCAGGCTCTTCCTGGCTTCTGATAGTATGTTGGCCAGTGACCAAATGACTCCAGTCTTGACACAGATTCTCCCCATGTGCCTGTCCCTGTGTTCATTTGCCCTTTGTACAAGGACACTTTAGTATTGGATTAGGGCCCCCCACTCCAATGTGACCTCACCTTAGTAAATTACATCTGCAGTGACCTGAATTCCAAATAATGTCACATTCTGAAGTACTGGGGGGAGTAGGAATTTTATGTATAAATCTGGTGGCCAGGGGTACAATTCAACCCATAACAGGTGGTTTTCTGCCTCCCGGGGCTCTTGGCAGTTGCAGGGTGGGGATGGCAGCTGTCTCTGCTTGGGAAAGAGTCCTTGATTCAAGAACTCCCAGATGGAGATGTCTCTGGTCATTGCTGGTACTTAGAACTTTGTCTTTTTTAAAACAAGCTCCACTTTGAAGGAAACAAACAGGAGGCAGTGACAATTACATGTTAGGAAAGATGAATGTGCAGTTTATAGCGGGAATCCAAACTGCTGACTGTGGCAGGCAAGATTCAGGCTATTTCAAGTGTTCTGGCCTTCAGCACTGCTCACATCCGGGGCCAGTCAATTTCTGTAGTAGTAAGGGCGCTGTCTTGTGCATTTAGGTTGGCTAGTATCATCCTTGGCTCTCACCTATTAGATGCCGGTAGCAACCTCCCTTCCCTCCTCCGGTTGTGGCAACGAAAAATATCTCTGGACATAAGTAAAATGCCCCTAGTTGTGGGGTGGCAAAATTGCCCTGGATAAGAATCAGTGGGCTAATGAGATAACAAACAGACCTTAGCAGGAGCCTAGACCACGCAGTAAGGACAACATCACATTCAGAACAGGGGCCTCCAAGTGACCTGAGCCACAGGTTTCGCATTTCTTGGCTTTACCTGCTCCAGATGTGGGTATTTTCCTTCTTTCTCATTCATCCCTCTTTCTGGAGCACTGTTTTGCCAGCTGTAGGACCAGGGATGTCCCACTGTTCTTTGTGCTTTCCTTCCCTTGGGCATTCCCCAGCTAGCTTTAGGACACCAGAGCTGTCTCCTGCAAAGGATGGAGCATGGGCTCTGCAAAGTCCTCAGTGCAATTCCAACATCAGCATTTTGAAGTTCTTAATTTTAAGCAGAAAAGTGGCCGCCTATTTCTCCTGGCATCCTGTTCTCTTCTGCAGGGGCCAAGGTTTCCTGGATCTATCTTAAGTATCTGATTCAATCGGCAGGTGGGAGGTTGGAAGAAGTGGAAAGCCAAAGATTCAGAAACCAAATCTGTACGCAGAGCTGATGCCAGAACGAGAATGAGTTACTGTTCTCTCTTAGAAGACTAATGATACATATACAACTCTATATTCTTCTAGTTTGTTATGTGCTTTAAATTTTGTTCAATTTATTTTTTTGGAGATGGGGTCTTGCTCTGCTGTCCAGGCCAGAGTGCAGTGGTGTGATCATAGCTCACTGCAGTCCTTAATCCCTGGGTTGAAGTGATCCTCCTGCTCTAGCCTCCCAAGTAGCTGGGACTATAGGCTCTCACCATCATGCCTGGCTATTTTTGTGTGTTCGTGTGAAAATGGGGTCTCACTGTGTTGCTCAGGCCTGTCTTGAACAACTGGCCTCAAGCAATCCTCCTGCCTCAGCCTCCTGAAATGCTGAAATCACAGGTATAAGCCCCTGCACCCAGATGACACTACATTATCTTTAATTATCTGTCTCCCCAGTCTCTCTGATCTGTGAGGGTTTCTCCATCTTTCCCTATTGTTCATGACTTTGCCAGGCTTGAAAAGTGCTAGCTGGGTATCTGGTACCATGTCCCCCAGTCTGGGTTTGTATAATTAGAAAAGATTATGGGTTTCTGGAGCCTTCTCGTCTCATCTTATCAAGGGGACATGCTATCCACACAACATCCCTAGCAATGTTAATCTTAATCACCCGGTTAATGTGATATCTGCTAACCTAATATTTTTCCCTTTTCCTATTCTTTCGATAAAGTGAGTCACATAGAGACTTTCAGAGTGGTGGAAATTAAGCTCTTCCTCCTGGAGAAATAATTTGATTTTCAGAACAGCCCTCTGAGATCAAGGAAGATTTGAGTTTGTATAAAAGAAATGACGTGTTAGGCTGGGTGCGGCTGGTCATACCTATAATCCTAGCACTCTGGAAGGCCAAGCTGCAAGGATTGCTTAAGGCCAAGAGTTCGAGACCAGCCTGAGCAAGAGATAGATCCCCATCACTACAAAATATAGAAAAATTAGCCAGGGATCATGGCAGGTGCCTGTAGTCCTAGCTACTCAGGAGGCTGAAATAGGAAAATCACTTGAGCCCAGGAGGTTGAGGTTGCTGTAAGGTATGATGATGCCATTGCACGCTAGCCTGGCCACCGAATGAGACCCTGTCTCAAAAAAAGAAAGAAAAGAAAAGAAAAGAAAAGAAAGAAAAAAGAAAAGAAAAGAAAAGAAAAGAAAAGAAAAGAAAAGAAAAGAAAAGAAAAAGAAATGATGTGGGGAGCACTTAGCATGGTGTGTCCTGTGCTCTGACCATGGCCACCTCCACACCTGTGTTAGGCCTGAACACCTGTGTCTCATTCCGAACAGGCTGAGAATAGGCATTGCCCAGGCATAACCTCCCACAGACTTGTCACACTTTACTATCTGTCCTGTAAAGGAAACAATCTCACCGTAAATTAAACAGGACAGGGAATGATTCACATTCTAGGTAATTAGGGAAGGTGGGTCTCCGGGGTGAATCCAGGATGCTTTCTCAGAGACCAGCCCTATTGACCAAACACCATTCCAGACAGCCCTGTTCCAGGGCCCTGACCTTTGAGGCTGTACAGTCTGATCCTGTCTACCCTCCATGCTTCCTTCTCTCCCCCCTACTCAGCCACCTCAGACTCTATGGCGTGGCCACCCTGAAGCTTCATAACTGCCCATGACCCCACCTGTGTGTGGCTCATTCAATGCTGTTCCTGGAACTCCCACTGACACCTAACTCTTACTCACCTTCTAAGACAAAGCTCAGGCCCACTCTCCTCCAGCCCCAGGGAGCCTGAATTAGTCTGGATGAGTGTCTGAAGGTCTCCCAGGCCAGCTGCTGTCAGCTGAGGGCCATTTTGTTCCCACTCTACAGGACACTTGGCAATGTCTACAGGCATTTTTGTTTGTCAGGACCAGGGAACTACTGGCATCTCCTGGGTAGAGGATGGGGATGCTGTTCAATATTCTCCAGTGTGCAGGGCTTCCCCCACCTACATACCCCACCAGAGTATCATCCAGCCCCAATTGCGAGTAGTGCGGAGACTGAAAGACCCTGCCCTGGACCTAAGCTCCCTATGTCTCCTTGGCTCTTAGCATAGTCCTTGGTCCACGATAAGGACTCAGTAAACCCAGAATGTTTGGATAGATAAAAGAAAGACATGCTAGCTTGGCATATAGTCCCAGCTACTCAGGAGGCTGAGACAGAAGGATCACTTGAGCCCAAGAGTCTGAGGCTGCAGTGCATTATGATGATGCCACTACCCTCTAGCCCAGGTGAACAGAGCCAAGTTCTGTCTCAAAAAGAAAAAGGAAAAGGAAAAAGAAAGAAGGCAGGCAGGCAGGTGAGGGATCCTGTCCCTCAAGGCAGGTTCCTTGAGAAAGTTGGTTTTAATGTTTAGGAGAGAATGGTGCCAACCTAAAGATGGTTATAGACATGACACTCATGCTTCTCTTCCCACTTAAAAATCTCCAATACTGGCTCAGCGCCTGTGGCTCAAGCGGTTAAGGTGCCAAGCACATACAACTGAGCTGGCAGGTTCGAATCCAGCCCAAGCCCATCAAACAACAATGATGGCCGCAACAAAAAACAAGCCGGGTGTGTGGCAGGCACCTGTAGTCCCAGCTACTTGGGAGGCAGAGGCAGAAGAATCACTTGAGCCCAGGAGTTGGAGGTTGCTGTGAGCTGTGATGCCACTGTACTCTACCCAGGGCGACAGCTTGAGGCTCTGTCTCAACAACAACAAAAAAATCTTCAATGCTGGTGGGGCACAGTGGCTCACGCCTATAATCCCAGCACTCTGGAAGGCAGAGGAAGGAGGAATCCTTGAGTTCAGAAGTTTGAGACCTGCCTGAGCAAGAGCGAGACCCTGTCTCTAAAAAATAGCCGGGTGTTGTGGCAGGTGCCTGTAGTCCCAGCTACTCAGAAGGCTGAGGCAAGAGAATCACTTGGGCCCGAGTTTGAGGTTGCTGAGAGCTGTGAAATCATAGCACTCAACCCCAGGGTGATTGAGTGAGACTCTGTCTCAAAAACAAAAAACAAAAAAATTTCAATGCTTCCCCCATTGCCTTTGAAATAAAGTCCAAAGTTACAATAATTTAGAGAAGAAAACGTTTTTTCCTTGTTTTTTATTGTTGAGACAAGAGTTCTACCCTAAGCCCTGAGCAGAGTGCAATGGTGTTGTAGCTCACTGCAACCTCAGACTCAGGCTGTGGGCATCCTGCTGCATCAGCCTCCAAAGCCGCTAGGATTACTGGCACTTGTCATGGCACCCAGCTGGGTTTTTCCAATTTTTTCATAAGTTGGAGTCTCACTCTCGCTCAGACAAGCTTCGAACTCCTGAACTCAAACAATACTCCCACCTCAGTCTCCCACAGAGCTGGAAATACAGGCATAAGCCACAATGCCTGGCGAGAAGAAACTTTTTTTTTCTTTTTTTAAACGGAGTCTCACTATGTCACCCCCAGTAGAGTGCTGTGACATCACAGCTCACAGCAACCTCAAACTCTTGGACTTATTTCTCTTGTCTCGGCCTCCCAAGTACCCGGGTCTACAGGCGCCAGCCACAACACCCACCTATTCTTTGGTCGTAGGTGTCGTTGTTGTTTAGCAGGCCTGGGCTCAAACCCTCTAGCTTCCGTGTATGTGGTCAGTGCTGCCGGCGCCCTACTCATGGGAGCTGAGCCTTAGAGAAGAAAGTTTTACCCATTCATTAGCCCCCAAAGGTACCTGTGTCAGTGCTTTGACATCAGCTGGGGTAGGGTGTCTGATGGAGTCTGTGCATTTCTGGAATCTCCAATTCCCTGGACATATTCCCTCTCTTGACCACGAAGGCTGGACTTAAACTGACAGCTATTTCACTTAGAGACCTCACACCCCAGCTTTTGAGCTGAGGGCTCTTGACAACATATTGTGGGTATTTTCTTAAGTGATATTTAGTTTGGTGAGATCTTAAACTGGTTGATCAGTCTGGACCTTTGGTGAGAGCTGTTTAGCCCCACTCCTGGCTACTGCCTAACTGCCCATCCTGTGGGAGGCCTGGACCATCTGATGACACCTGAGAGGGTGCTGGAGGCAGCACCTGGCCTGTCCACACTTGTCAAATAGCAATTGTGTGTGTGTGTGGGGGGGGGTATCTGGCATGTGTTTCAGTCTCTCAGCACCTGCTTGGGGGGTATCTGATAGCACCTGTATCGGGGGGCCCTGGTGTGCGTTTTGGGCTATCTGATGGACCTAGGTGGGATGTTTGACATATTTCAGGATGCCTGAAAGCTTGTTTAGGGTATCTGATGGCCCCTCCTTGGGTGTCTAATATGTGATTGGGATATTAGGTACCTTATGTTGGGGTGTCTGAGACCCCCTAAGAGGTATATGACTCACTTTTTTCCAGACCTGCCTTTCTGGAATCTAAACTGCCCCTTCTTCACCACCAACAGACTCCGCTCTCCACTTCTTGGGTTCTCTCCCACTCTCAGACTCCCCTACCCACCTTTAGCTACTCCCAACACCAACGAGTCTCCAGAAGCCCGCTGACACCTGGTCAATTCACCTGTCAATTGCTCCAAGGTACCCTCAACCCTGCTGAGCCACCCCTGCCAAGAAATTCCCCAATGTCTCTGTCCTTCAGTCCCAGCCTCCCAAGAGAGGGAGTATGTCCAGGGAATTGGAGATTCCTTCAGGACTCTGTTGACTCCACAAGACACCTGCCATACCCTCTCTGGTCAGGGACCCCCAACCCTGCGGTCCCACCAAGACCCTCCAGTCCTGGGGTACCCAGGCCCTCACTGACCTCCTCCCTCAAAGTAAGGCCTCCCAACTACGCTGACCCGGTCGCACTCACTAACTGCAAGCACCCTCGCCCTTTAGTTCCTGCTTCCCCTGCAAGGCCACTCGGAAGCCCAAGACGTACAGCAGCTGTAGGTTCAACCTGTGTTCAACTTGTGATTCCGCCCCAGATGTCGGCGCTTGCCTGGAGGCCACGCCCCCTTCCGGGCCACGCCCCCATGAACCGCCTCCTGGGCGGGGCCGCGCATTCGCCGCTTGTTCTGCGCGGCTTCCCGCTTCCGGCTACCGACTGTGGGCAGCTGTAGGTCCCGGGAGGCCTGGGGGAGGTGTTGGGGGCAGCGCTGGCTGTTGCGGCGGCGGCGGCCTGCAAGCCACCTGCCCGAGGTGAGGGCTGCGGTATGGTCCCGGGGAGAACGCGGCTCGGGAGGGAGGCCTTGGTTCATCACGTCCTACCGGAGGCGGCCAGGGGGGTGGGACCCTGCAGGGCTGCTTAAGGCTTCCTTCCCCAGGCAGGTGGATGGGTGCTCCGGTTCAAGCTGTCCCGTCAATGCATAGGGGCTCCAGGTGGCCAGTGCTGGGTGCAGTGGTGCAGGGGATACCTGCTAGCTCCGTCCGAGCTCCAGACAGCCATGAGGCGCTGCACCCTCCCCTCCTCTGGGAGAAGAGAGAGAAAGGTCACTCGAACTGCAGCCTCTGCTGTGCTCCTCGTTCGGGAGCGCCTAGGGCAGGACCAGGGAAGGAGTGAATCCCCCTCTCTCCGTACCTAGCACGATGATACTCATACTTACGCCTTTCTTGGGAGAACCCTTACACGCCGGAGCAGACGGCCACCTGCCTGCCAGGGAGCTTTTGGATACAGAGCCGTGAGAAATGTGTACGTGCTTTGGGTCTGTCTAACTCCTCTTGCCATTTTCTTTTTTGTGCAAGAACTTGCGGGCAAGAATGAGAAGCCTTTCCTTGGTCCTTGTGTGCTGTAGCTGTAAAATCTCCTTACCTCTTGGTCTGTTGAGATAGATGGAAGCCAGCCGAAAGGGTAGAAAGTTTCTTGAAGTTTTACCATGGAAGTGAAGCAGTGAAAAACACAACTTTTCTTCCTTTGCTTTGTTTTCTGGGAGGTGGAATTACAGCCAGTCGCTTTGAAGGGTCCCTTCTCTCTTCCGATTGACTAGAGAGAGTTTACCAGTATGGACAGCTTGGTGGCCAAGGGCAGCTTGCGGATGAGTTTTGCAGGTATCCTGCGGTGAATGATTAATTTCCAGAGCTCTGAGAAGTGTCAGAAGCACAGGCTTGAAAGTCAAATCAGATCTGGGTTCTGGTTCCAATTCCACCACTTGTTAGCCATATAACCTTGCTAAGCCTCAGATTTCTCATCTTTAAAATGGGAACAAGGTTTAGATGGGAGTTCTATGAGATAAGCAGTGGAAGGCACACAGCAGAAGTGCCTGGCATGTGATGAGCTCTCAGTGTTGCACACCTGTGTATTTGATAGGATGAGCTCTCAGTGTTGCACACCCTGTGTATTTGTGCGTACTCCTAGGTCTGTGTTTTTAGGTTGCTGTTCCAAACAAGGCAGAGTTGGAAAATTCAAGCATCTCAGTTATTTGGACTGGGCTAAGGTTTGTGCATTATCAGTAGTTTGCTATTTCTGTGGGTCAGCAAACCCTTCTGAGGAGAAAAAAGAAGATACTTGCTATAGAGCAGCAGTTCTCAACCTTCCTAATGCCACAAAAGGGGTTCAAAAGGGGTTGCAACCCACAGGTTGAGAATGGCTGCTCTAGAGCAAATAAGAACAAACAGCCAGAATGCGTAAGTTTCATTCTTGCAAACATAATTTGTTTTGGTTTTGTATAGCTTGTTTCATTTTTTTCTGAAATTTGTGTGTGACTTTACTTTTTTAAATTTTATTTTTTAACTGACAGATAACATTGTGTATATTTATTATGTACAATATGATGTAGTCTTGAAAAATGTAAAAGGAGTGGATGTTAAGTGCTCTGACCACAAAAATGATAAGTATGTGAAGTGATGCATTTGTTAATAAGCTAGATTTAACCATTCCATGATGTATGTATACTTCAAAGCTTATTACATTTTTAAATGGCATACCTTAGAGCACCGGTTCTCAACCTGTGGGTCGCGACCACTTTGGGGTCTCTTGCATGGACCTAGGTGGGATGTTTGAAATATTTCAGGATGTAGATATTTACCTCGCAATTCATAACAGTAGCAAAATTACAGTTATGAAGTAGCAACAAAAATAGTTTTATGGTTGGGGGTCACCACAATATGAGGAACTGTATGAATGGGTCATAGCATTAGGAAGGTTAAGAAGCACTGCCTTAAAGGAATTGTTTTCTCTTTTCTCTTGACTCCACTTTGAAAGTTGCAAGTTCCACACACCTTGTTTCTGGCATAGAAATGGTGTAATTTTCATTCCTGTCACACAGTAGCAATTATAGCTACAAAGCCTTTAGTCCACCCTGGCTGTGGTGACCAACTCAGCCTCCCAAGATGTTTACCCACCACATGTTTAACATAGTTCTGATCCTGTGTCAAGGTCTCCTTCATTCTTACTCATCCCAGCTCATGTTACCCTTTCTTCAAACTCCATCTGCAATTTTCAAAACATTTTCCTTTCCACCTCTCTTAAATAATTTAAATCCCAGAGACCTTTATTAATTCTAACCAATTGTGGTTTCTTTGATATTTGTTAGGTATCACCCGCCTTCAAGAGTTAAGAACCACTGTTTTGAAAACCTCTTTAGGTGCAAAACAATTCTTGTTGAGGCGCTGGAGCTGCCTGTAGGAATTCTTCTGGAGGAAAAATGTGGCTGACCAGGTGAAGGAGGAAAACTGGTTAAAATCTCATCTTTCTGCTGGCCGTGATAGCTCACACCTGTAATCCCAGCACTTGGGAGGCGGAGGCGGGTGGATTGTCTGAGCTCACAGGTTCGAGACCAGCCTGAGCCAAAGTGAGGCTCCACCTCTAAAACAATAGCCGGGTGTTGTGGTGGGTGCCTGTAGTCCCAGCTGCTTCTGAGGCTGAGGCAAGAGGATCACTGGAACCCAAGAGTTTGAGGTTGCTGTGAGCTATGATGCCACAGCACTCTACCAAGGGTAACCAAGTGAGACTCTTTCCCAAAAAAATATATGTACGTTCCTGAAGGCCTCAGTGACTGGACCCTTGCATTTGGGTGCATGCTTTTTTTGTTCAAATTAAGGTGTGTGTAAACTAAATTTATCTTGTTTGCTTCTCTGCTTTTATTCATGTATAGATTTATAGTTTCAACTGAGTATAAAGTAGCTGATTTGTGATTGGATACTGTGGATAGTAACGTTTTAAATTTGTGTCACTTTTAAAAAACAATATAGCAGCGTTATGGAGATAGAATTCCCATACCATGAAAGTTACCTTTTAAAGGTGTACTTTTTGGTATATTCACAGAGGTAGGCAGCTGTCATTGGTGTATAATTCCAGGATGTCTTACCATCTCATCATTCCTATGGGTGGGTTTCAGGAGGAGAGAAAGTCAAAAGAAGGGTTCACATCTCACCGGTGGCCCTTCCATTGCAGGTGAAATGGAAGCCAGGAAAGACAATATCAAATTCTGGGTGGTGCCTGTGGCTCAAAGGAGTAAGGTGCCAGCCCACATACCAGAGGTGGCGGGTTCAAATCTGGCCCCTGGGCAAAAAAATGCAAAAAAAATACAATTAAATAAAGACAATATCAAATTTTACTTGGCAGGAATCTATAGTCATCCTGCTTTATAAGGACAGCCCAGCTGTGCGCTGTTTATGGATAACTCTAATTTGCTAAGGTTCTTTTAAAAAGCAAAATTGAGTTGAGAAAAAAATAATAAATCAGGAAGTCATTTACAGTAGGGGCTTGTGGTCTCAGTTGTCCCTTTACAATGGTGAAGTAGATAATGGCTTGCCCGATACAGTGCACAGCCAGGAATTTAAACATCCTTGGCTGTCAGACAGTGAAGGGGTCAGCTCTGTGGCGCTCACAGTGCCAGGTGTGGTGACTCAGCTCAGGGTAGGTCCTTGTGACCCTTTGTGGTATCCACTTTGGGGCTCCTAACTGAAGAGTTCTTAGAGCAATGGGAAGATGGAGAAATTGGGACCTCATAGACTGCAGGTGGGAATGTATAGTGGTAGAGTTGCTTTGTAAAACAGTCCGGCAGTTCCTAAAAAGTTTAAACAGAGAATTAACATACCATTCATTTAGCAATTCCACTCCTAAGTGCATGCCTAAGAGAAATGACAGCATGGGTCTGTACAAAAATTCATAAATAGCAGCATTGTTCAGAATAGCCAAAAAGTAGAGACAACCCACACATCCATTAGCTGATAAAATATGGTCCATCCATGCAATGGAATGTTATTCAGTGATAAAAAGGAATGATGTTCTTATATGTGGAGGAACTAAGGAAGCATCAGGCCAGTTCCAAAAGGCCACATGTTGTATGATTCCATTTCTAGGAAATGTCCAGAATAGGCAAATCCATAGAAACAGAAGATGGATTTGATGTTGGTGGAGGATGGGGGGGGGCAGTGAATGGGAAGTGACTGCTGAAGGGGACTTGGCTTCTTTCTATGAGTGATGAACACATTCTAAAATTGTGGTGATGAGTGCATAACTCTGCAAATACACTAGGAGCCATTGAATTCTACACTTCCAAAGGGTGAATTGTATGTTAGACGAATTCTGTTTCAATAAAGCTATTAGAGAGAGAGAGATGAAAACTAGTAGCGCAGAAGCAATGGCTCTGGGTACAAGACAGGCTTTTAAGAGATGGATTGAGACTCAAGTGGCTAAGGTGCCAGCTACATACACCTGAGCTGGCAGGTTCAAATCCAGCCCGGGCCCACCAAACAACGATGGCTGCAACCAAAAAATAGCCAGGTGTTGTGCCAGGCACTTGGGAGGCGGAGGCAGGAGAATTGCTTGAGCCCAGGAGTTGGAGGTTGCTGTGAGCTGTGATGCCACGGCACTCCACCCAGGGCGACAGCTTGAGGTGCTGTCTCAAAAAAAAAAAAAAAAAAAGATGGATTGAGACGGGTAGCTGGAGGCCCACTGAGAGATTGCCCAGGCCAAAGGACATTAAGCAGAGAAGGCAGAATCCAGCCGGAATTATAGGTAGATGTGGGGGGTGGGGTTTCAGTTGGCAATGTGGCAGGGAGGGGCACATTATAGTCTCCCACTGACTATAGCAGGTGTGGGATGCCGGCTAGGTAGATGGTGAGACCTTGGGTCCTCAGCCATCAGAGCTCCTCTGATTTAGCCTGGGCTCCCTGCAGCTTGTAAGCACTGCTGTCCATTGTTGTGACTGCCTTGGGCCACCCTAAACTTATGTTGGGCCTGGCACAGTGGCTCACACCTATAATCCCAGCACTTTGGAGGCTGAGGTGGGAGTATTGCTTGAGGCCAGGCGTTAGAGACCAGCCTGGGCACCATAGCAAGACTCTTTCTCTACTTGAGCCAATCACAGTGACTTAGGCCTCTGGGAGACCAAGGTGGGTGGATCCCTTGAGCTCAGGAGTTTGAGACCACTCTAAGCAAGAGTGAGACCCCGTCTCTTAAAAAATAAAAATAGCTTGGCATGGTAGGAAATACTTGTAGTCCCAGCTACTCAGGAGACCTGAGACAGGAGGATTGTTTGAGCCTGAGTTTGAGATTGCTGTGAGCTATGATCACACCACTGCACTCCAGCCTCGGAGACAGAGCAAGACTACATCTCTAAAAAAATAATAAAAACAAAAAGTAAACATAAATTTAAAAGCAAAGTTATTTTGCATTGGAGGGATAAAGAGCTTTTCCATTGCTCAGGGTCGAGGATTTCTTCTTCCTTCCTCCACCCCATCCCAAACTCTTTTAAGGTTCAAGAGCAATGAATAATAGCCCTTCAGACATTCTCAAGGACCCTAAGGTTACCATTCTTTAGGGTGCTGCCGGGTCGGGCAGGAGGGAGATCCGTGTTAAGGGCAGTCACTGCCTGCCAGAGGTGGTTGGGAGAAGGAGGAAGGAACCAGGCAAAGAAGCCAGCAGCTGAGCACCTCAAGATGCACCCAAATGAAAATGGGGTAAATCAACAGCAGAGCAACCATCTGCTCAGAATGCCTGTGTACTTAGAGGCAGGACCTCCAGTGTCTCTGTAACTAGAGGCAGGATGTCCAGTGCCTGTGTACTTAGAGGCAGGACCTCCAGTGTCT
>NW_003852697.1:305001-305396 GCF_000181295.1 Otolemur garnettii
AGTGTCTCTGTAACTAGAGGCAGGATGTCCAGTGCCTGTGTACTTAGAGGCAGGACCTCCAGTGTCTCTGTAACTAGAGGCAGGACGTCCAGTGTCTGTGTACTTAGAGGCAGGACCTCAAGTGCCTGTGTAATTAGAGACAAGACCTCCAGTGCCTATGTAACTAGAGGCAGGGAATTCAGTGCCTGTGTAACTAGACGCAGGACGTCCAGTGCCTGTGCACTAGAGGCAGGACCTCCAGTGTTTGTGTAGCTAGAGGCAGGATCTCCAGTACCTGTGTAGCTGGAGGCAGGACTCCCGGTCAGTGTGTCCGTGTAACTAGAGGCAGGACCTCCAGTCACTGTGTCCGTGTACCTAGAGGCAGGACCTCCAGTCACTGTGTCCGTGTACCTAGA
>NW_003852697.1:305662-306037 GCF_000181295.1 Otolemur garnettii
GTGTCCGTGTACCTAGAGGCAGGACCTCCAGTCAGCGTGTCCGTGTAACTAGAGGCAGGACCTCCAGTCACTGTGTCCGTGTAACTAGAGGCAGGACCTTGAGTCAGCGTGTCCGTGTAACTAGAGGCAGGACCTTGAGTCAGCGTGTCCGTGTAACTAGAGGCAGGACCTCCAGTCTGCGTGTCCGTGTACCTAGAGGCAGGACCTCCAGTCAGCGTGTCCATGTAACTAGAGGCAGGACTTCCAGTCAGCGTGTCCGTGTAACTAGAGGCAGGACTTCCAGTCAGCGTGTCCGTGTAACTAGAGGCAGGACCTCCAGTCAGCATGTCCGTGTACCTAGAGGCAGGACCTCCAGTCACTGTGTCCGTGTACCTA
>NW_003852697.1:306256-307452 GCF_000181295.1 Otolemur garnettii
GTGTCCGTGTAACTAGAGGCAGGATCTCCAGTGACTATGTAACTAGCAGCGGGCCTGTAATCAGTTTGCCTGCGTAACTAGGGGCAGGACCTCCAGTGGCTCCCACACTCTTGCAGTTCTTGAGGCTGCCCTCTCTAGTCCTCAGGCTCCAGCTGTCTTATCCCAGCCCTGGAACATTATCCTTAGAGAGTGGTGTTTCCCTGCAGAGACTGGAGGGGCAAAGGGGTCTCTTGTCTCTTCTGTAATGTATAACTGGCCTCTCACACTTTAATCTTGTGAAACTGTCATAACCAGTGCTGTAGGTCAAATAACAAAGATGCACAGATCCTCACCCTGAGAACCCTGTCCTTTCCCTTAAGTAGCAAAATGGACATGCAGATGGGATTGAGTTAAGGGCCCCAAGATGGGAAATCATCTTGGATGACCCGGGTAGCCCAGTGTCATCACAGGGTCCTCACAGGAGGAGGCAGGAGGGTCAGAGGAGGAGCCCTGCTGGCTCTGAAGGTGGAGGAAGGGGCCCCAAGCCAAGGAATGTGGGTGGTCTCTAGAATGGTGGCAAAAGTGGGAGACAGGTTCTCCGCTAGATCCCCAGGAGGCCCAGCCCCATCAGCTCTTTGACACTTGTGACCTCCAGCGCTGTAAGATAATAAATGTGTGCTGTTTTTGGTGGTCATTTCTTACAGTAGCCATGGGATTCACCATACACTAGTTTTCTTCTTTGACACTTGCATGTTGCAGTTTCCAGCCTGAGTTGGGGAGCCCCTTCCATACCTGCCCCACCTTCCCTTTTCCAGCCTTTCCCCCTACTGTTGAGGCTTCTGACATTGCAGCAGGTGCCGTCCATCCCCCTTTTCTGACCTGGTCCATAACTCTTCTCTCCATGAGCTGGGTACCAAGAAGACAGAGGTGGCATCATGCAACCTGCCCAGAGGGGCTCCAGTGCCTTTGTGTGGTATGGGAGGTGCTCCTTAAATTCCCTGGGCCTCAGTGTCCTCATCTAAGGATTAGAAACTCAGCCAGGTGCCTTATGTTGTAGTTGTTGTGGTATATGGTGTGCTCCCAGTGTGTGGTGCTCCCAGTGTGGGGTGCTCCCAGTGTAGGGTGCTCACAGTGTGCAGTGTGCTCACAGTGTTGGGTGTGCTCAGTGTAGGGTGTGCTCAGTGTAGGGTGCTCACAGTATCAGGTGTGCTCACAGT
>NW_003852697.1:308407-308762 GCF_000181295.1 Otolemur garnettii
GTGTGCTCACAGTGTGGGGGCTCACAGTGTGGGGTGTGCTCACAGTGTCGGGTGTGCTTACAGTGTGGGGTGCTTGCAGTGTGGTGTGTGCTCACAGTGTGGGGTGCTCGCAGTGTGGTGTGTGCTCACAGTGTGGGGTGCTCACAGTGTGGTGTGTGCTCACAGTGTGGGGTGCTCACAGTGTCAGGTGTGCTCAGTGTGGGGTGCTCACAGTGTGGGGTGCGCTCAGTGTGGTGTGTGCTCACAGTGTGGGGTGCTTGCAGTGTGGTATGTGCTCACAGTGTCAGGTGTGCTCGCAGTGTGGTATGTGCTCACAGTGTGGGGTGCTCACAGTGTTGGGTGTGCTCAGTGTGGG
>NW_003852697.1:309598-316189 GCF_000181295.1 Otolemur garnettii
CTCAGTGTGGGGTGCTCACAGTGTTGGGTGTGCTCAGTGTGGGGTGCGCACAGTGTTGGGTGTGCTCACAGTTTGGGGTGCTCACTGTTGGGGTGCTCACACTGTCGGGTGTGCTTATTCAGTCGTCCCTGCATACGGCAGGTCGTTACCAGTGAACCTAACTTAGCTGTTTTTGTTTTTTAATCTTAAAGTAAACTTCCTTAAATAGGATGGGTAACCACAGGAGCCTGGCTCCAGCAATTTGATGAACAGCTGTGAGTCACATCTTGTAAAAAATGTGTGTGTTTATACCAGTTCTCTCTGGCCTGGATGATCAGGAAGATGAAGATTCCTTTGGGTGTGTTTCCCTGTCACAGAATTTTCTGAAAGCCTCAGTGAAGGGCAATGGTGCCCCCACTTGGGGACAGGTTGGCCTTGTTGCTGCTTTGTAAAAGTGAGATATTACAATTTGTGTAACCTAAAATTCACCCGTTATAAAACCTCTGAATGGTACACAATTCAGTCATTCTTAGTACATTCCCAGAGCTGTGCAGCCATCACCACTGTCTAGTTTCAGAACATTTTCATCACCCCATGAGGAAATCCAGTTGCAAGTTTCATCCACAGTGAATGAAATTGCAGTGTTGTCAGAGTTTAGCTATTTCTCATCTGTAACAATACGAATGTGGTGACATTGAAAGTGTAGTGACAGGGACCTTGCAGAGGCTGCCCTGAGCCGTCTCACTCAGCTAGCCTGACCTTGGGTCCTGATTGCTGTTGGTCCCCTCTCCCCTCCAGTAATCCAGTTAATTGGTTAGTTAGTTGTGTGAGGGGCTTCTCTCTGGCTGTATCTTCTGTTCTCCTCTAAGTACAGAAGACTTGGGTAACTATTGCAAAGTCAGAATAAGCAGAAACAGCATTGGAGGGAGCCCAGAGGCCTTTTAGGTGGTCAGACCATGCATACCTCAAGCACCTCTGTCCTAGAGATCTTAATACGAGGTGCCCTTTTGCTGAGGCCCAAAGAGAGGTCTCTGAGAGTCTCTGTAGCTGCCTCAGATGGCTGCATTTCATTTTGACTGTGACTATCACAAAAATGAACATATGATAGGACCCAAAGTTTTACCAAAGAACGTTTATCTTTTATTATGTACAGTAGAGTCTGGCATTTTCTATTCTATTTTATTTTGTGGAAAGTGGTCTTCACAGTATACCAAAGGGTCACAGGTTGCAAGGTCAAAGCTCTTCCTCAGCATCCCAGCGCACCTGACTTGGTGAATAGCTTTGACCTTCAAGGAGTTTTGTTTCTCAGGGCTGCTGTAGCAAACTGCTACAGATGTGGGGGTGTAAAACCAGACTCTGTCACAATCCTGTTGAAGTCTAAAATGAAGGATCCTGCAGGGCTCCCCTTGATGGCTCTAGGAAAGGATTCTCTGTCACCTCCCGGCTTCTGGAAGGTGGTCACAGCTGTGGCTGCTTCCTTCCGCTGTCCACCCCTGGGACTTGACACCCTCTGCACCTTCGTTCACTGTGTCTGTGTCTCTCTTTGGATCGAGAGCCCACCTTAAATCAAAATTTCATCTTGAGATCCTTAACTAATGACCTTTGTTTCCCAATAAGGCCACATTCTGAGGTTCTGGGTGGACATAGATTTAGGGGAAACACTATTCCACCCACCGTGGGAACCTTCGATTTCTAGTGACTTAGAAACATAAGCATCAGTACTCATTTCTTAGGTTGTTTAGAACACACAGTCATTTCCCGGTAATTTTGAAGTTAAAGTAAGTGTTGAACATTGGCTTATTCTTTGGAACCAGTTATTTGCAGAAAGGAAAGAAGAGGTCTTCAGGAGAACTCCTAGATGGTTTTTGGAAAACTTGTAAATCTGACTTCTCTGTGAATATAATTTGCTGTAAGGTACAAATAGGTGCCTGATATGGAATATCAAAATGTTTGGCCATTTACCTGTATTCTGTATAATGTATTTCTTCCCCGGGCATTTGGACACCATCTTCATGAAATATAAGGAGAAAAAAAATTATACCAGAGGTCCTCAAACTTTTTAAACAGGGGGCCAGTTCACTGTCCTTCAGACCATTGGAGGGCCAGACTGTGGGCCCCGGGACAAGTCGGCTGCTAATCAGGACAGGCAGCGGTGGCAAAAACACCCAGTGGACTGGATAAATATCCTTGGCGGGCTGCATGTGGCCCTTGGGTGGTAGTTTGAGGACTCCCGAATTATACCCTCTGCCTGCTTCTGCACCTAATCAACAATCTGACCTTGAGACTTGGGGCATATTAAAGTATATTCAGGCTCATGCCATTGCAGTTCTAAAAGGAATATTAATTAAGGTCTTTGCAAGGTTTTGGAATTTTCCTGATGTAGGAGCTGGTGCTGACTTCCATTAATAGTTATTAGCCAGCATAACTGGGATGATAGGAACCTTGAGCTGCTCAGAAACCAACCTTGTTGGTGCTCCCTGTCTGCTCCCAACATAGGCTATTTGCAGACTCTGGAATTCAGTAATGACTGGGCATGGTTAATACACTTTGCTGCTTCTCTATTCCAGTCCCTCCTGCGTGCCAAGGAATAGCAATGAGAGCTCCCCTGCCACTTGGGCCTGGAGAGGTGTGTTATGATAGTTGAGAGTAGGCCCTCCCATCTAGAACAAACCAATTAGATATGGTAGTCTGGGGATCTCTAAAGAGCCAGGTAGTAAATATTTCAGACTTTGCAGACCACAAAGCCTCTACTCTACTCAAAAGCAGCCAAAGACAATATGTAAACAAGTGGGTGTGGCCACGTTCCAATGCACCTGTATTGACAAAAAAAGGTATCCAGCCGTCAGGCCCTGCCTAATAGTAATCTAATTAATAATTTTTATTAAAAGTCTAACAATAATTTTTACAGTTGTGTTTCTGTGGCCATGGCTGTCTGACTGTAAGTTTGATGAAGGACACAGTTAGGGGTAGGAGACCCTCGTCTGCCTCCTGAGCTCCTGTGGGTTCCTGTCCGCTCTCCCTGGACCTGGGCCACATGCTTTGCAGCAGCTCACAGTAAGAAACAATCTTTATGCTACAGTGCATTTTGCAAATGGGGAGGGGGCATGCCTAACAGAGCTCAGGTTCCCACAGGTCAACAGAACAAGACCTATAGTTGTTCCAGTCTCTGTTCTGGAAAGATGAGCCTTGACAGAGCCCCCATGGATGGACTGTCTAAAGCTCACCTACCCTGACACCATTTCAGTTGTCTTTTTTCTAGAAACGCGGTAGCTTTGAATGATTTCCCAGCCCATTGAAGGCAGACAGGTTTTTTCTGGCATTCTGCATACGGGTTTTTCTGCCCTGCCTCCCGCCTGTGACAGTGTTTTTATCTTCAGAAAGAGAAACCCACTGGCCTTTGTCAAGTGTTTGATTTCCTCTGCCCTCCTTACGGCTAGCTTTGCTCTTTATTTCCCACATTCAAGTTGTTAGCTTTTTTTTATTTTAATATGACCTCTGTGGGGTTTTGGGGAAGATTTCAGATGTGTCCTAAGTACACCTCAGTTAACCTTTTCAGAATCAGCTGCTTTCAATAAAATGTTTTTTTTAGCCCCGCCATTTTGATTTCTGTACAGTCAATTGAATTAATGTAATTGTTTTAAAAAAATGCCCAGGAGGAAAGCCAGATGCCCTTCCTGGAAAGGCCTCGGTATGAAATGGTGTTGTTGGAACCGTTTACAGTTGAGCGTCTGGCTTCACACCCAGAGTCAAGAGAAACACTTCTTGACAAGGCTGTCCTTTCTCCATGTCTGGAATACCTGTGAGTGGTATTGAAGTTCCCCTCTATCTTCACAGCAGAGAATACTGTTGTGAAATGTGAGCAGAAGGAAGCAGATAGTTTATAGGACAGGCCTGGGCAGTGGAGGGCACCTCTCCTGATTCTTGATCTTTGGCACATTCTTTTTTTCAGACATGTTAAAAATTGAGTTGTGCACTAAGCTTCTCTTTCTTTTCAGCCCCTTCCAGACTTGAGGCCAGAGCTCTAGCTTTCTGACTGAATTTGTCCCTTCTCAACCTCCTGACAAGAGCCCATTTCCACTAGTATTAATCATGCCCTTTAACAGTGGTTCTTACTAGTTCACATTTGCTTTAAAAAAAAAAAAAAAGTTCCAAGGACATCTCTGCCTGGCCCCTTGTGGGGTAAACTTGTTCCCCAGAATGACTCAGAACACCAAATGGAGCAGCTTTTGGTCCCGTATCTCCATTAACTGTCCTCATCGTGGGCAGGGAAGCCTGATGAGTGACAGCTCAGTGCAGAAGACCTTCCAGGCCCCTCAAGGCCCCGTGGAGGGTGCATTGGAGTTGATCTCCCAAAGAAGCCGTTTGGGTCCTGCCACAAGGGACAGCTGTCCGATAAAAAGGAAGACAGTTCCAAAGTGTTATTTTGTGTTTACCTTCTGTTGTGGGGAATGTTAGGTTCATGGGAGAAAAACTTAAGTCTGAGATGGGTGGTGAGCAGCGGCTCTGAGGCTACATCTTTTTCTAAAGCCATTTTAAATGGCACAGTTCAGTGACATAAGCACATCCACAGTGCTATGCAACCATGACCATCCTCCATCTCCAGAACTTCTCATCTTCCCAAACTAGATCTCTGTCTCCAAGAGATACCAGCTCCCCAGCCCCTGCCACCCACCTTCTACTTTCTGTCTCTGTGGACCTGACAACTATAGGTACCTCCTGTGGGCGGAATCACACAGGATTTGTCCTTCTGTGATTAGTTTATTTCACTCAGCTTCATGTCTCCAAGGTTCGTGTATATCATAGCGTGTGACAGAGCTTCTTTAAAGGTTGAATAATGTCCCATGTGTCACATTTTGTTCATCTGTTGGTAGACACTTGGGTTGTTTCCACTTTTTGGCTATTATGGATAATCCTGCCGTGATTGGGTGTAGAAAGACCAATCTGAGCTCTGGCTACCTTTCTTTTTTTTTTTTTTGAGACATAGCCTCAAGCTGTCCCCCTGGGTAGAGTGCCATGGCTTCACTGCTCACAGCAACCTCCAACTCCCGGGCTCAAGCGAGTCTCCTGCCTTAGCCTCCCAAGTAGCTGGGACCACAGGCGCCTGCCACAACGCCCGGCTATTTTTTGGTTGCAGCCATTATTGTTGTTTGGCGGGCCCGGACTGGATTCGAACCTGCCACCTTAGGTGTATGTGGCTGGCGCCTTAGCCGCTTGAGCCACAGGCCCAAGCCCTGGCTACCTTTCTTTTGAAGACATACCCAGAAGTAGAATTGCTGGATCACTTGGTAATTCTATGCTGCATTTTTTGAGCTGTTTTATGTTCCCTGCCTGCCATGTACAAGGCTTCAAGTTTCTCTCATTCTCAGTAACACTTGTCATTCTCCATTTTTTTTTAATTGTGCCATCCACGGCCAGTTGCAGGGGCTATAATTCTAGCACTCTGGGAGGCTGAGGTGTATGGGTTGCCTCAGCTCAGGAGTTCAAGACCAGCCTGAGACCAGCCTCATCTCTAAAAATAACCAGGTGTTGTGGCAGGTGCCTGTAGTCCCAGCTGCTCCAGAGGCTGAGGCAAGAGAATCACATTAGCGCAAGAGTTTGAGGTTGCTGTGAGCAATAACCCTACCAAGGGCACCAAAGTGAGATAGTCTCAAAAAAAACCAAAAAAACATTGTACCATCCCAGTGGGTGTGAAGTAGTATCTCACTGTGGTTTGATATGCTTTTCCCTAATGACTAGTGATATTGAGCATTTTTTCCTGTTTATTAGGCATTTATATATCTTCTTTAGAGACATGTCTGTTCAAGCCTTTTGCACATTTTTTAATCAGAGTGTTTGTTTTTCCTTGTTGAGTTAGAAGAATTCTCTGTACTAGTTGCTTCTGACACTTAGGATCTTGCAAGAACTTGAAAGTGAGTCACTATGACCTTTGACACCTGGGCTAGGTAAATAGTGTTGAATGATGGGGCCCTTGACCATGTTCTTGGGGGCAGGGTGAGAAGCACACAGAGATATTGAGATAGTTTTGAGCTAATTATCCTTTAGCCAAGCTCCTAGCTAGGTGGATGGGAGTTCCCAAAGCTGTTAATTAGTGGGCTGTGTCAAGTTAGTAGGAGGCTGCATGTGAGGTCTGTCCTATGCTGTCTTGATCTGTCCTTTAACATGTAATTTAGAAAGAAAAAGGGATAGAAAGCTCACTTATCAAAGGTGGAGATGATAGCCAGCCAGAGGGGTAGCCTCAATCACTGTGCAGTATGACAAAGGCTGCAGCTGAAACAACTGGCTGAAACCAGCAAGCTGAGCATCAGGGAAGTGCATGTTTAGATTTCAAGCCTGCACACCATGGACACTGGGGTGGGATCCCCCTCTGCACACCATGACACCAGGGCAGGCTCCCCCTCTGCACACCATGACACCGGGGCAGGCTCCCCCTCTGCACACCATGACACCGGGGCAGGCTCCCCCTCTGCACACTGTGAACACCGGGGGGCTCCCCCCCTCTGCACACTATGACCGCGGGGGGGGTCCCCCCTGCACACTGTGAACACCGGGGCAGGCTCCCCCTCTGCACACCATGACACCGGGGCAGGCTCCCCCTCTGCACACCATGGACAC
>NW_003852697.1:316534-339347 GCF_000181295.1 Otolemur garnettii
AGGCTCCCCCTCTGCACACTATGGACACCGGGGCGGGATCCCCCTCTGCACACCATGACACTGGGGCAGGCTCCCCCTCTGCACACCATGACACTGGAGCAGGCTCCCCCTCTGCACACTGTGGACACCGGGGCGGGATTCCCCTCTGCACACTGTGGACACCGGGGTGGGATCCCCCTCTGCACACCTCAGACACTGGAGTGGGATCCTCTCTGCACACCTCAGACACTGGGGTGGGGTCTCCCTTTGGAGTGGAGTCATTGCATTGTAGAGTGTGGAGAAGCATCTGACCCGGGGGCCAGAATCACCCCTGGTTGAGAACCTCTGGTATAAATGAACAACTACATAAAAATAGAATGCAGAAAGAGGATTTCATAAGACAACAACTTAGGGATTTCACTTGATAATAGTAATACTAGTTCAATCTACTGGTTATGATACAGCAGTCTTTCTCCTCCCCCAAACAGACCACTTGTGCAGTTTGGCTGTTCTGGTCCTAAGACCACTTTCAACAGAGCTGGGACCCCACAGACAGTTGATTCTGTCTCTTATCCCATTTAATCCCCAAGCAACTCTGCATATCTGCCTCCCTAGCCCTGATACCTCAGAGGCTCCTGGTCTCACCAGCCCTGCCCATCTCCTACCACTCCCCTGGCCTCCCCTGGGCCCTTCCACTGCTTCCACTGCCCTCCTTGCCTCTCCCCACTTCTTCCCTACCCTGCAGGCCCAGGTACCCCAATGCCTCCCCACCCATAGCCCCTTCCAGCCTGCACCTACCGCATGCTGCAGATATTGCTCCCAAAGCACAAACCTTTCTGTGCCTTCAGGTTCAAGGAGAAAGTATAAAGTCAGTGGCCCTTTTTTCCACACAGAATCTTCTAGAACAAGGCACTCCTTGCAACCTGCTCTTTTGTTTCTCCTCTGGCAGACCTCAGACCAGATACCTCTGGACATCCCCTCCCTCCCTTCAGTGACACAGACTCTCCCTCTGAATAGATGTACTCAAGCCTTGTGATTTGTGGATTCCATGTTCATGAATTCACCTATGCACCAAAATTTACTTCTGACCCCAAATCAGTACTTTTGTGATTTGCACGTGTGCCAGGGTGGCAAAAACCTGGAGTCCCCAGTGAGGCTGGCTCAGGTGGTGTCCCACCCTCTTGTTTTAGTGCTCAGTGCTGTTAACACGCCCACGCCCTGTTTGTGGTCTGTGGATGCCACATTTTTTGAATATTATAGGTTTTCTTAAATTTTATTTTAATTTTAGAGGTAGGGTCTTACTCTTTTGGCCAGACTGCAGTGCAGTGGCACAATCACAGCTCACTGCAGCCTCCACTTCCTAGGCTCAGTGATCCTCCTGCCTCAGCCTACCAAGTAGCTGAGACTACAGGTGCCCACCACAATGGACTAATTTTTAATTTATTTGTAAAGACTAGGTGCGCCACACCGTCCAGCCCAGTTTTGAACTCCTGGGCTCAAGCCATTCTCCCTCAGCCTCCTGAGGGATAGAGTCAGATGGAGGGACCCACCCAAATAGAACCCACCCACCCAGGAAGAACTGAATGCATAGAATGTCCCACTCAGGAAGGAGGGAATGTGCCAGACCCTACCTCCCTACCTTTAAATTTCCATCTACCTTAACACATGTGCTGACTTCCTTCTTGAACTCAGCTCACCCGTGCCTGGGTGGGAATAAAAACCACTGTTGCCCACACAGAACCTGGACTCCATTTCCTTTCATGTTTTGGAATAATCTTTTATTTTCGGTCTTTGACCTCTCACTGAGTAGTTGGGACTACAGGCCACCATGCCTGGCTGAACAATTGCTTTCAAAAGTTGTGTGCCTTAAATGATTGATTTGACTTCAGGTAGTTAAATGTGTTTACCAGTCTTCTGGTGTCAGTGCAACATCCTTTCCCTCCAGAGTCAAATTCCCTGCCATGTTTCTTACTTAGACCACACCAGGATTGTAGACCCTGCTCCCTACTTTCCATGTAAGGTGGAGTGGGAATTCAAGGAAACCTGAAGCTATCTAAATACTCAGTCTTCCTGGGTTTCTACAATCATCTGACCTTTCTTTTTTTTTTTTTTTTTTTGGCCATTAGCTCACCTTCTTCCTAATTGGATGGTAAGATGACCCTGGAACAATGTTGAGGTTTTAGGTACAAGCTCCTTGTGCAGTCAAAAATTTGCATATAGCATTTGTCTCCTGAGAACTTGACCACTAATTGCTTACTGTTGATCAGAAGCCTCACTGTAACATAGCCAGTCAACGCAGATTTTGTTATGGGCATGATATATTAAAATGTTAAGAAAATTATAAAGAAGAGAAAATACATTTCCTATTCATTCAGTGGAAGTGTAAAGGTCTCACTGTGATTAGGCTGAGGGGGAGGAAGAGGAGGGTTGGCCCTGCTGCCTCAGGGATGGCAGAGGCAGGAGAAAGTCCAAGTATAAGTATAAATAAGTGACTCCCGCAGTTCAAACCTGTGCGTCTGGTTCAAGGGTCAACTGTATTTTGTTTTACTTGTTTTTAAGCAACTTAAGTTTTTCCAGAGCATTTGACTGGGTTTTATAGAAACAATAAATTTTTCTGTGCTCCTATGTTCATGAGTTAGGGCAGCCTTTTGTTGCTAACGTGAATTAATTCTAATAGCCAGCAGCTCTGGGAACTTACAGAGAAGCTCTAGATAAGGAGCTTGCAGAGGGCGCTTGGCTCCACCCTGAGTCGTACCTGTCAGTACAGGAGAGACTTCAGTTATGGGGTGAGTCTGTTAAATGGAAGATTCTTAAGAATGTGTCTCAGTATAAATGGCAGACAACTCAGGTCAAAACTAGGCTTTTACTAAACACCATTCTTTAGGATTCTGCCTTCAACTACAGTTAATCCTTGGACAACATGTTTGAACCACATGGCCCCCTTACACCCACATCCACAAGTTCTGCACCTGCAGTCAAGACAGAACGCCCTCTCTGGATGCAAGACTCGCTCGCATACGTGAAGGGTGGACCTCTCGTCTGTGCAAGACAGCTGTACCCTCCTGTCATTTTCTTTAGACATTCTAGCTGTTTCCACGTGTGGGTTGCTCCCAAATAGTTATTCCCAGCTGTGACAGTGATCATGACCCCAGACATGTTTTCAGCTGCCTCCAAGGCCTCTGTACCAGAGTGTCTTGGCGTTTCAGGCTGCCTGTCCAGGGAAGTGCTCTTCTCCTTCCTGCTTCTGTCCCTACCCGCTTCCTTCTTCCAGGTCCAAGCTCAGTGGCCCAGGTCAGACATCCCCATCATCCTGGCCTCCTCCAGCCACCCTGTGTCTAACAGGGTGCCATGCCCTGTGGGCCTGCCTCTGAACTCCTACCCATCTTCCCACTCTCTGCCTTCCCCAACAACTTTGCCACCTGGCACTCAGGCTCCCAAACTGGGTCCTGCCTGTCTCATCTCTGCCCTCCTTCTCGTCACTCACCTCTCCTATCCCCAATAAACTCGGGTCTAACCATGTCTCTTTGTCACCTAAAATCTTCCCCTGGCCCTGCATCAGGAAGTAAGAGCCCCATAACAGCACAAGAGACTCTGCACGTGCCCAGCCCAGACTGCCTTTTGTTCCCATCTCTGGCCACCCTGCTCCCATTCTTCCTGCCTGCACAGCCCTGCCTGCAGCCCCCACTCCCAACTTTCCCTGTGCTTTAACCACCATCATTCCTTTGTGTCACCTCTGCCCTTGCCTACCACCCTCCTTTCAAGTGACTTCCCAGGTCTTCCTGTTCATCCTTCAAAACCCAGTGCCCAGGAGGCTGAGGCAAGAGAATCACATGAGCTTAAGAGTTTAAGGTTCCTGTGAGCTGTGATACCACAAAGGTCTACCAAGTGCAACAAAGTGAAACTCTGTCTCAAAAAAAAAAAAAACAAAAAAACTGGTGCAGATGACCCTCTAACCTCCCAATGTTCCAAGGCAGAATGACTTGCTTGACACTCTTAGCTTCCACCACCAAAACTCCCATAATTGTTTGCTAACTTGCCACCCCCTCCTTGATCACCTGGGTCCTCTGGCCTAGGGATCTAGTCTCACAAAGATATCACACCATCATTCCCACAACAAGATGTGTTTCAACTTTTCTAAACAGATTTGTAAATGATTTTTTTAAGCATGGCTTATTGATGAGCAGTGACTGCCTGTGTGACGCAGACAGTCCCCTCCCCCACATCCCACGTGTTGGGTCTGTTCCTGAGCCCATCACAGGGTCCTATCTGCGTTCAGGAAGATGTTGTCAGGTCTTCTGATAGGTGCTTTGGTATCAGGGTCTCACGTGAGTGAGCCAACAGTCTAACACCTTGCTGTTGTGGAATCCCTAGGCCTGTTTCCTCATTTCATGGCCCCGAGAGTTCTGTGAGGTAGGTGCTGCCCATCGCTTCTGCATAGATGACTAAATAGTTGCAGGGGAACCAGCTGATTAACCTGCTAGTGTCACAGAGGTAGCAGTAGCATGTGACAGAGTTCAGATTCAAACCCCTGTTCTACTTGACTCCCAAAGTCTGTGTTTTGGAAGAGAACCATCATGTACCAAAATGTCCCTAATTCTGCAGCCCCCCACCCCAATTTGGGAAAGGAAACCAAGGCAATGGTTTTTATGTGACCTAGTAGAAGCCAGCCACGTATGAACTAACATGCTGTGGATTGGGGGTGGCATCAAACATAGTGGCCGTCAACTTTGAGCTTTTTCTAAACTTATTTCGTAATCAGTTTTGATTGACAAGCAAATTTTTTATAAGATCGTGCAGAAAGTTCCCGTATACTTTTCTTCCAGCTGTCCCTTTTTATAATTATAAAAGTCCTGTGACCATCACAGGAAATTTGGAAAACAGAAAGATGAGGGAAAACACACATAACCTCCTGATTTGTGATACTACCTCCAGGATTTTCTTTCTTTAGCCAGATTTTTCCTGTGAGGTTATACCCATTGGCACAGCCCTTTGGAAAAGCAATTTGGTAATACATATCTAAAATCAGAAGGCATTCCTAACCTTTGTCTCCATAATCCTGTCTCACAGAGCCTCACGTATGAAATTGGAATATGTCAAATGTCCATCTCTGGCAACAGGGAAATGATTAAAGCGATACATTTGAAGATCATAGCACGTGAGACATTGGTGTGTTCACTGTGATTATAACTATAAATGTAGACACCCATGTCAATAAAGATGGGCACCTAGAGACATTTGTAAATGATGGTGAGAGTACTGGCTGATTTTAATTTAGCTTTAATTTTTCCTCTTTTAAATTCACAGTTGACTTTTTGTACTATTTATAAGAAGGATCAAATTCAGGTAACAGTGACATAGGTGATATTTTTTCATGAGCCCTTATCAGTATTTCCTGAGGACTGTTCTCTATCAGCCAGGAATCTTTGCAGGTGAAGAGTTTGTACCACATTTGCCCTTCAGGGCCATGACATGCAGCTGGCTGGCTTCATGCCTGAGAATGTTCCGCTTTGTTCTTCTTTTTTTTTTTTTTTTTTCTAATCTCCCAAGATGACTCACCTATAGCAGTTTGCCTCACTTACTTCTTATCTTTATGAAACAAGAATAAGGCTCATGGTGTTAGACTTTAGTTTAGACATTAGCCAGGCATGGTGGTGTGGTGTGCTCCTGTAGTCTAAGATACTGGGAGGCTGACGCAGGAGGATGGCTTGAGCCCAGGAGTTTGAGGCAGCAGTGAGATATGATTACACCACTGTGCTCAGACCAGGCAACAGAACAAAACCCCATCTCTTTAAAACACAGAGGCATTAATTTAGAGAAATGACTATATATGAATGGAATAATTAAGCTGGGGGGGGTCTTTGCATGTGCACACACACATATAAAACTCCCCCCAAACCTTTGAAGTTAAGTCTTGTTCACAGTAAGAATTCATTCCTGGGCAGTATAATAGATACTTAATCAACATCTACTGATTTAGGCACCAAGAGTGGCTCTGTGCCTGAGTCTCCAATGTCCACCTCGGTTTTCTCCTTGCCCCACGTCAGGATAGTATTTCTCTGCACATAATGTCAGGTGGAGGGAACTTTTGAACGTACTGGGATGCTGGCTGTCATCAAGATAAAGGCCTTACGTTGATGTTTCCAGTTAGCAGCAAGAATGCTTTGTACCATGAGGCAGCCTCTCTCAGGTGATTCTGGTCCAGAGGGAAAAGCCCTTTGAAGGGTTTTCATGGCAAGTAGGATTTCTCACTGTAGGCTCTAAGTCTTCTTAGTTATGCTGTCAATTTTTTTTTTTAATTATAGGTCACCCAGTCATTTTGAGAGGTTCTGCAGAACCTTCTGAATCTCAGAGAAAGTTAAGTCTAAATTCTTGAGGTGAAGGAATCCTGTGGTCAGATGAGAACGCAATGGCCTCACCTGCTTTTCCCCCTGATGTGCTAGAGGCAGGGACAGCCACATCCCTGATTGTGGGCAAGAATGTGGTTCTGTTTTTCCTTCTTGCAGATGTGGAAGCTGCCAGGCAAGCCACACACTGAATGTCTTAGGGCCCAATTCACCACAGGGTTCTGGGGAGTCTCCAGTAGAAAAGGGACTCTCCCAGAGGTCAAAGGTTGTACAAGCTGGGTCTGAGGACAGGTGTGTATGCCCCATCCTCTGGAGTGAGGATGTTTGTAAGCCTCCTGCCCTGCGCCTAGGCACCGTCTGGACAACTGCTCACCTTGGAAGTCAGCCAGGGTTACTGACTATGATAGGGTTGGCCAGGTCTCTAGAGGGCCTGGAGAGTGGGCTGGTGAAAGGTGACTGTGGAAGCAGACAGCCTTGAGGGCACATGTGACAGTAGCAGGATCTGTTGGACTTGGGCCAGAAGCCACCGTGTGGGGGTGAAGAAGTGCATGAAGCTGCAGGGCAGGAGGGTGATGGAGCCATTCCCCATCAGCCTGGCATCTACAGGCCCTCCATGTGGAGGAGCCAGACCCTGCTATCAGTTTCTGTGCCAAAGGTCCAGGGGTCAGACTTGGTCCACCAGCATAGAGGAGTGAGCTGGGCATGCCTGTGGCCACGTCAGAGCCTAGCGCTTTAGTAGATGGATTCTGGAATCACCCTCCTCTGTTGGAATCCCCCTCCTGCCACCTATTAACTTTGTTTGTCTCCTCTATTCCTCATTTCCCACATCTATAAAATGGGTACAGATTGTACTTGTTTCCTAAGATTCTGTTGAAAAATAAAGGAATGCATTTGCATGTTGGACCCCTCTCCAGTAAGCACAGCCTTAGGGCAAGGACCTTCTGCCTTCCCTGAGGGGTGGGTGTGTTTGACATAACAATCCCCCTCCCCTGTTGCCCAGAACCTGTGAATATGTTATGTGGCAGGCAAAGTAAGGTTGCAGGTAGAATTAAGGTGTTAATCACCTAAGTTATCTTAGATTACCTGGGTGGGCCCAATATCATCACAGGGTCCTTAATCATAGAAGAGGGAGGCAGGAGAGGCTTTGTCAGAGTGAGGACATGTGATTCCCACTCTGAAGGTGGAGGAGGGGCCCAGACCCAAGGGATGCCGGGGCCCCTTGACGCCAGAAATAGATGGAACCAGGCCTGCTCATGCCTTGACTTAGCCCAGCGAGAACACTGGGGTCTTCTGACCTCCAGAACTGTCAGATAATGGGCGCATGTTGTTTGAAGCCGCTGTGTGTGCTGCTGCAGTGTTCACAGAGGGCTACCCTGAGCCAGTTAGAAAGGTCCTCTTAGAAAGAGATGGTGGAGCCCGGAACTCCAAGGGGCCTGGGGCAGAGACACCTCCACCCTCATGGTGCCCCTGAGGCCTCTACAGTCTCCACCAAGGTGGGAAGACAGAATTCAGGTAGAGTAACAGGCTGGGATACTAAGGAGACTGCTAAGTTAGCCAAGAAATTGAAAATAGCCTCTCTTTGAAAGGAATAGGATGAGATTGTGTAACAGGTCAAAATGGGCAAAATGTCAAATACTCCGAATTTGAATAAACAATAATAAAAACTAAAACCAGAAAATAACTCAGCAGTTAATTCCTGCAGTAGTTTTAGAGCAGGTGACGATAACATCAGTTTGAATGGCCCGAAGTTTGTAGAAAGCAGTTGAGGGTGGGTGGAAGCTAATTTGAAGTGTCAGTCTTTTATTTTAAAAGACTGCAATTCTACTCAAGGAATAGCAGTGCTGAAAATGCATATTTTAAGTAGTTTTTAATTTGTTTTTCTTGGGTGGGTAATCCATGGCTTTTCCAGGCAATTTGTGCTCCCATCTGTCAGTCCAGGTGCCCACTGGCATCCTGACAGTGATGCGCCCTCTGCCCAGCAGAGCCTGGCCACTGCATGGCCTGTCATGTGGAGATTTGTTTGCTTGTTTGTTTACAGCAGAATTAAAAATCCCACTAGTTCTCTTTAAAAGGTGGCAGTTGTGTTTAAAGTGAAATGGCCAAGAAGACTGGGCCCCTGCAGGCCCTACCTCTGTGTGCCATACCCACCCACACCCTTCCTTGCAGGTACGTAGCCATCTGTGCACTCAGGCCACGAGTGGCTGCGAGCGGGCATAGATCTGACATATGAGGCCAGCATCCAAAGACAGGGGATACTGACCCTTGCTCTCAGGGAAGTCGAGATGCAATGAGACTGTGATATAAAGGTGTCATCAGAGGTGTACTGGGCCAAGGAGCAGGGGAAGGCCATCCAAAAGGGCTCCAACCTGGTCCACAGCTGGCCAGGCAAAGGGGCACTTTGAGTGGAGTGCCTGAGGGCACTGAGGCTCCCCAGTATGGTGTGTCAGCATAGTTGGAACTGAGCCTTTAGATTCCAGCTCAACAGTGCTAGATTCAGATATTGGTCACTGGGTCTTTTGTTAGAAAAATCAAATCCAGCTATCACCAAGGGGGTCAAAGCCCTTTCTCCAGAGCAAACCAAAGCAGCCTTTTGCAAGCAAAAAATATTGATATTTCACCTAGTCCAGAAGCACCTCTCCTCTAAATTTCACTTAACTTTGCCATCAGCCTAGCAAAAGTGAATGTCTCAGGGGTGCATTGTAACCCTTCCCAGTCCAGTTTTTCTGCCAGCCACATACTCCTCAATTCTTACCTATTTGGGGCAGGAAAGAGTTTGGTGGATTATTTGTATTATCCTATAATTTTAAAAGACAAAAACATAAATACGAACTCACCTAATGATTTTATTATCTGTTTTAGGTTATATGAAATTTTTGTTTATAATTTTTTTGACTGTGATACTTGAAGCAATCTCCAGGATGAAGTCCAGGATTCCTCTTGTATGTCTCACAGTAGAAAATGGTTTCTGTCCTTCCATCGTTCTTATTTCTTCTGCAAACCATGTGATTTTTTGTTGACTTTTTTTTTTTTTGCATTATAAAATGCATCACCCCTGCATTTTTTTTTGCATTATAAAATGCTCAGTGTCAAAAGGTGATGGTCGGCCCTCTTTCCTGAATTTCTAAAATGACTCACAAGCTGAGCAATGAGGTTTCTCCTGTAAGGAAGGTGTGTCTGCACTTTTTCTTCACTCTCCTTATCTAATAAGTGAAGGATGCAGCTGTTCACAGTGGCAATTTCCATCAGCCAGAAGAATAATTTTTTCCATTTATAGCACCTCCTTGTTAGCCTGTAACATCTGCAGTATTGATCAGCTCTGTCCACTCTTCCCATAAACTTTGTGTTTTGGAAGTAACTATCAGGTTTTTCAAATTGAACAGGCTGTTTTCTTCCTATAACCAACAATCAACTGTGTTTGAGGGCCCAAGAATGTACTCAGCGTGGTCACTAACCTCTTATGGAATGAGAGGCATAAAGAATGTGTCAGATGTTTTCTGACTTTGAGCAGGATAGGAAAATTGTCCAACATAGGATCTTAATTCATCCAAAGGAGAGGTATTTTGAGAACATTCCCTTTTTGGGTTCTGCTTTTATGGAAAGAGGGGACCCAGAGCCTTCCCAAGCCAGCGTCATGTCAGTTTCCTCTCTGGGAGTGGCCAGCTTCTCATGTCCATCTGGCCACTGACAAGACAGCACCTGCATGTGAGGGATCCCAGTGTCCTCCCAAAGCAGATGAGTACCCTGCACTCTCTCCAGTACCGCTTCCTGCAGATGGGAGGAGAGATCACTCTCAACCTCAGGGAGGAGCCGGCTCTCTTGTCTTCCTGGATTCGTCAGGTCCCATTGTTACCTCAAGTTTCCGTTTTTTGAACAAAGCCATCTGTCCTAGACTGTTCAGGCTACTGTAATGAAATACCATAGACCAGGTGGATTGCATACAACAGAAATTCCTTTTCTCTCAGTTGTGGATATTGGGAGTCTGTGATCAAGGTGCCAACAATTTGGTTTCTGGTGAGGTCTCTCTCTGCTTTATGCACTTGTGAGGGAGCAGGGAGGGAGAGAGAGAGAAGGCTCTCTGGTATGTTGTCTCAGAACACTAATCCTGTCGGGTCAGAGCCCATCCTATGACCTCACTGATCCTTAATTCCTTCTTGGAGGCCTCTCCAAATATAGCCATACTCGGGGTCAGAGTTTCGACGTATGGATTTGGGATGGACAGAAGCCTTCAGCCAATGACATAAACAAACCTTAGAGACATTCTGAATGCAATAAGTCACATGACTGAAGGGCTACTCCTGCAGGGTTCCAACTACATGAGGTAGACGAGGCAAACCCATAGAGACAGAATGTAGGATAGAGGTTGCCAGGGGCTGCAGGAGGGAAAGGAGAACTAGTGTCTAATAGCTTCAGGGTTTTTATTAGAGATGATGAAAAAGTTTGGGGTATAGATAGATGATGGTGATGGCTATACAACATTGTGAATGTACTTGATGCCACTGAACTGTGTACTTCCTAATGGTGATGATATATGTGTGTATATATTTAACCACAATACAAAAAATAAAACATAAGAAAGGAAAAAAGAGACCCAAAGAACTCAGCCCCTTTCATTCCAGAAGAGGCTCTCACCTTAGCATTATGACAGGCTGGGTGGGTCCAGGTGCCCCTTGACCACAGATGCCCTCTGGGGGACAGAGGGGACACCTGAGACCCCACAGTCCCAGCCCTGCCACCAAACTACTTGTCAGAGGTCCTATTCTGAGGCCCTCCTGCATGGCCTTTGGTTTTGAGCTGCACAATCAGGACCAATTGGTAGTGGGCACAGCCAGGGGTTTCTAAATATCCGCACGTTTGCTCATTTCTGTTGTACATGGTTCCATCTAGAGCAGCTGCTATACACAGTCACCAGTTTTCTACCCAGGAGAAAGTATTCTCTGTCAGTCACCAGCCCCATGTCCCATTGGTCACTCAGCTTGTCATCTGGGTTTTCTCCTCTACTTTTATACTTGTATTTTGTCTCTCAAAATTAAAGGAGTTGACTATGAGGGCCTCGGCTACTTCTCATCCCCACTTACCCTCTCCAAATGTTTTGAAGTCTGCTTTCTTTTCTTCCTTCCTTCCTTCTTTCTTTTCTTTTTTTTTTTTTTTTTTTTTTTTGAGACAGGGTCTTACTGCATTGCCTGGGCTACAGTGCAGAGGTGTCATCATACCTCATTGTAGCCTCGAACTCCTGGCCTCAAAGGATCCTCTCAGCTCAGCCTCCCAAAGTGCCAGGATTACAAGTGTGAGTGACTGCACCCAGCCAAGTCTGTTCTCTTAGAAAAGACAATTCTGCAGGTAACTCACTGGCCCTCTTCCTGGGCCATCAGAACTACCCAAAGAGGTCATTGGTCACTTGTTGGTCACCTTCACCAGTCTTCCCTCTAAAGGGTAAAAGGAGGCTTGCTCTTTCTGCTAAGTCAGCGGTTCTCAGCCTGTGGGTTGAGACCCGTTTTTAACAATGAAAATACATTGTGGCATTAGGAAGGTTGAGAACCACTGTGCTAAGTGAAGCATCTGCAGAGTGATATGAGAGATTCTGTATTTAGTTGAATTCTCCAGAAACATACTTTTATTCATCGTTGGGTACTATGAACAGATTTACATCTGCCACCCCCAAATTTATATGTTAAGCCTTAACCCCCAATGGGAAGGTATTTGGAGAAGAGGACTTTGGGAGGTAGTTAGGGTTAGATGAGGTCATGGGGTGGGGTGCCCGCCATGGGATTTGTGCTGTAAGAAGAGATACCAGAGATGAGCAGCGCCTGTGGCTCAAAGGAGTAGGGCCCCAGCCCCGTATGCCAGAGGTGGCGGGTTCAAACCCAGCCCCGGCCAAAAATTGCCAAAAAAAAAAAAAAACCAAGAGCTTGCTCTCTCTTCACCACTATAAGGACACAGTAAGAAGGTGCGATCTGCAAGCCAGGAAGAGAGCCCTCACCAGGAACCCAACCACCCGGCACCTCAAGCTGGGACCTCCTATCCCCTAGAGCTGTAAGCAATAAATTCCTGCTGTTTAAGCCACCAAGTCAATGGTATTTTGTTATGGCAGCCCAAGCTGACTAAGATACTGGACACGAGTGATCTGTTTTCCCTTGTTACTGTTGGCCTGGTGCTTTTTGTATTGATTTCAGACTTTTAAAATGATCTTAGAGGCCAGGTACAGTGGCTCATACCTGTAATCCTAGCATTCTGAGAGGTCAAAGCCGGTAGATTGCTTGAGCTCAAGAGTTGGATACCAGCCTGAGGAAGAGTGAGACACCTGTCTCTTAAAAAAGTGAAAACCTAGCTGGGTGTTGTGGTGGGTGCCTGTAGTCATAGCTACTCAGGAGGCTGAGGCAAGAGGATGGCGTGAACCCAAAAGTTTAAGATTGCTGTGGGCTATGACACCACAGCAATCTACCAGAGGCAAGAAAGTGAGACTGTCTCAAAAAAAAAAAAAATCATTATAGACTTGCTATAAATTGCAAAGGTAGTACAGAGAGGTTCCTAGTACCCTTTGCCCCTGTCCCTGCCAGGGGTTATTACACCTCACCTAACTAATAGGATATCAACACCAGGAAGTTGCCATGGGCCAGTGTGAAACTAGTTCTAAGCCATTGTCATCACGCGTAGATTCCTGTAACCACCATCACCATCAAGATGCAGAATCATTCCACCACCCAAAGGTCTCCCTGGAGCTTCCTGTCTTTATAGTCACACTCTTCTGCCCTCCACCGTCGCTAAGCCCTGGCAGCCACTGATCTGTTCTCCATCTATATAATTTTGTCATTTCAAGAATATTATTTAAATGGAGTCAGACAGTGGCCTTTGAGTTGTTGTTTTCATTCCAGGTGATACCTGGAGATCCTGCCATGTTGTTGGTACGTGAATGTCCAGATAGTTTAACTAAGTTTCATAATGGGATGAACAAAGGATTTTGGTCTCTATTTTAGGGCTGGGTAATTTTCTCTTTTTTAATGTTTTCTATAGTTATATAATGGATAAACATACTTTGGGAATACATGCAATAATTTGATCTATTCATATTAAAATCAGAGCAATTGGAATTGTACACGTTTTGTACTTAAGTTTTGTATTCTCGGCTCGGCGCCTATGGCTCAAGTGGCTAAGGCGCCAGCCACATACACCTAAGGTGGCGGGTTCGAATCCCCAGCCCGGGCCTGCCAAACAATGATGGCTGCAACCAAAAAAAATGGCCAGGCGCTGTGGCAGGCGCCTGTAGTCCCAGCTACTTGGGAGGCTGAGGCAGGAGACTCGCTTGAGCCCAGGAGTTGGAGTTTGCTGTGAGCGTGATGCCATGGCACTCTATCCAGGGGGATAGCTTGAGGCTCCGTCTCAAAAAAAAAAAAAAAGTTTTGTATTCTCTGAAGTAAATACCCAGGAGTTGGGGTTATTTACCTTTTTTTTTTTAACTTCCCAGCTGTTTTCTGGAGTGGCTGCTCCACTTTACATTCCCATTGGCAGTGAAAGAGTGTCCCAATTTCTACACATCCTCATCTGCATTTGAAGCTGTTCATTTTTTATTTTAGCCACTCTGCTAGTGATATCTCACAGTGGTTTTAATTTGCATTTCCCTAGTGGCTACTGATGTCATCATCTTTTCTTGTGCTTATTTGCCGTCTTTATATTTTCTTCAGTGAAATGTGTCTTCACCTCTTTTACCCATTTTCTAAATGCATTGTTTGTATTTTTACTATTGAGTTTTGAGAGCTTTTTATGTATTTTATGAGGTCTGATAATTAAGTTTACAAATTTATCCTAGAGGGCAGCGCCTGTGGTTCAAAAAGGTAGGGCGCCGGTCCCATATGCTGGAGGTGGCGGGTTCAAACCCAGCCACGTCCAAAAACTGCGAAAAAAAGAAAAAGAAACAAATTTATCCTAGAAAAAGTGCTACATACCTCTATTGCTGAATATCACTACAGTCACTACCTGGCCAAGGGGAGGACTTCAAAGGAGATTGTAGTGATATTTTTTCCAGGTTTTGTTCACAAACTGAATTGTCAGACCCGGTAGATACTGGACCTTTGTCAGATAAGTGGTTTGTGAATGTTTTCTCCCATCCTGTACCTTGTCTTTTTGTCCTCTTAACGTTTTTCATTCTGATGAAGTCAATTCACAGATTTTCTTGTAGATCATGCTTTGTGTGCTGTATTAAAGAACTCTTCACCAAGGGTCAGTTTCTGAGGATATTCCTCTATGCTACCTGTGGAAAGTTTCATAGTTTTACATTTTCCATGTAAATCTCCAGTCTTTTGAGTTCATTGTTGTGAAAAGTGTGAAGTCTCCCTTGAGGCCCTTTTTTCTATACCTATAATGAGGCCATCATAGTTCTTTCTATTTCTGATTTGCAGCATTATCCATAGAGTAATTGCAAAACACGATCTGTAGCATCATGATCCACAACTATATTCCTTACTGGTATAACACACATGTCCTGTATAATAGTTACATAAGAAATATGAATATATTTCTATTAATATTAGCCTTTTTTGCTCCAGGGCAAGGATTCCAGGTCACTTGTTAATAAACTTCATTTCTCAACTTACAAAAGTATTTATACCAGCAGCAGTGAACTCTGGTTGGTGGGATTATAGATTATTTATATTTCTCTGTTTGTTTATTTATTTATTTTCTTTTTTTGAGACATGTCTCACTCAGTCACCCTGAGTAGAGTGCAGTGGCATCACAGCTCACAGCAACCTCAAACTTTTGGGCTCAAGTGATGCTTTTGCCTCAGCCTCATTGAGTAGCTGGGACTACGGGCTTGTGCCACAATGCCCAGCTAATTTTTTTATTTTTAGTAGAAATGGAGTCTTCTTGTTGCTCAGGCTGTTCTCAAACTCCTGAGCTCAGGCAGTCCATGCTCCTCGACCTCCCAGAGTGTTAGGATTATAAGTGTAAGCCACCACACCCAGCCAGTATTTTCATTTTTTTTAAAGTTTTCTGCACACACCCTCACAGAGGCAAGATAAATACCATGATCTTTTTGTTGTTGTGCATTGATGAACCCCCTCAATGTTAATCTAGACATAAAAAGAATGCACATGATTCCATTTATATCAAATTCAAACTCAGGCAAAGTCAAACTAAATTGTTAGAAGTGAGAACAGTAGTCACCTGTGAGAACAGGAGGAGGTGCCATGACATTCGAGGGAGAGGAAGAAGGTTCCCACATACTGGCAGGGCTCAGTTTGTTGACTGAATGATGGGTGTATATGCTTTGTGCTAATTTTTTGAGCCATATGTTTGTTTGAGTACTTTCCTGTATGTGATAGACCTCACAGATTTTTCAGTGTGTAATATACTATCATGATGTCCAAGATGAGGGATCTGAAAATTATAATCTTCATGTACAGGATGATGGTTACTGACACCAAAACTTGCGCTCCACTTTGAATTCAAGAACCAAATTAGGCTCAAGTCTCAGCTCTGCTACTCACTAGCTATAACCTCAGGCAAATCCATGCCTGTTTTCTCCACTGTAAAATGATATAACTATGGCTCAGTGCCTGTGGCTCAAGTGGCTAAGGTGCCAGCCACATACACTTAAGGTGGCGGGTTCGAATCCTGCCCGGGCCCATCAAACAACAATGACGGCTGCAACCAAAAAATAGCCAGGCATTGTGGCGGGTGCCCATGGTCTCAGCTACTTGGGAGGCTGAGGCAGGAGACTCGCTTGAGCCCAGGAGTTGGAGGTTGCTGTGAGCTGTGATGCCACAGCACTCTACCCAGGGGAACAGCTTGAAACTGTCTCAAAAAAAAAAAAAAGTATAAAAAAAAACCAATGTAACTATAAAGTGACAAAATAACAGCAGTGCCTACTACTGAGTCATTGTGAGGATGGTGGGAGTTCAGAAGGATAAGGACTCAACGCACAGCCTTTAACATACTTAGTGCCCAGTTAACTGTAGCTGTGCTGTGATTTACCACAGTTTTTTAAATGTCGTTTGTTGGGTTTGACCCGTACTTTAGGGTATGTGCCTTGTGTATGTATTTTTTTTTTTTATTGGATAGTACCAGGGTAGGAAGGATTTCTGACTCATCTTCTAAGCTGCTGGATGTCTTTTTATTATTTTGTCCCCTGAAGCATAGAATTAGGATTTGTTTAACCTCTATATTTTTATTCTTTTTTATACTATCTTGCATGTGTAACATCAGAATGAGGCAGGGCAGAGAAATCAATGAGTTATCTTCCCATCGATTTAGACCATTCTCAGGTGGCTAAAAAGCTGGGAACTGTGAACTGAAAACCTCACTTTGCATCAAATTTTCTTTAATTGTCTCTTGAACATTTGCTGGTAATCTAGTGCTTGCTAGAATTCTCCAGAGCCAGGTCATACTCTTAGCCTGAATGAAAAGCCTTGGCTAAAACAAAAAACAGGTGGGTGGATGGGGACACAAAACCACACTAAACATGACAAAAAGAGCTGCTGTTTCTTTCCAGCTTGCAGGTGACACTTGTCTGCTCCATTTATTCTTTTCAATTGTTTTTTTCTTTTTGAGACAAGATCTCTCTCTGTTGCCCAGGCTGGAGTGCAATGGCATGATCACAGCTCACTGAAGCCTCAAATTCCCGAATTCACTTAATCCTTTCACCTCAGCTTCCAAAGTAGTGGGACTACAGTTACAAGCCATCACATGCACCTATTTTTATTTTTATTTTTTAGAGATGGGATCTCACTGTGTTGCCCAGGTTGGTCTTGAACTTCTGGCCTCAAGAGATCCTCTCAGCTCAGTCTCCCAAGGTGCTGGGATTATAGGCATGAGCCACAGCACCCAGCCCCATTTGTTTGTTTGTTTGTTTTTATAATTTCAGATTAATAAAAAGGTACAAATGTTCTGGGTACATTATTTTCCTTTCTAAGGAAAAATTCCAGTTGTAGTTTGAGCCCTTCACCCTGGGGGCATGCTGAACACCCTCACATTGTACACATCTGTTTGTTTCTCAAATGCCCTTTTGCAGAAAACTGCAGGGACAGGTATACCAGAGCCCAAGAGCCTTTGAAAGATGTTTGGGATCCCTTTACCATTGAGAAACAGGCAGAGTCTATAATTTAGCATTTGAATTTGGAAAGAGTTGACTAGGGGAAACAATGATGGTTGAATTGCAGGTGCTGTGGCCCTTTGAGGAGACTATTTCAGGGGGGCAGGAGACTTTTCCTCAACTGTAACCCATGGTTTAGGTGTCTGTCTATGCCGACAGACCCCCGAGCGATTACGTATAGTTGTTCTTTGCCTTTTCTTCTAGCAAGTGCTTTTGCTACACACACTGTATCTTCATGTATCCATATGTTTAATGATCAAATTTAGTTTTCAGGTGTTTCTATATGTCTATATAAAAATGGAAATATTATTGAAAAAATATTTTGTGCATTGAATTAAACACCCTGTTGATTTGTCTCAAAAAAAAAATAGTTCTTGCCTACAAGTTGGTATTCCTAGAAGTCAGTTTGCATGTAGATTATATGAGAGATTGTTGGAACCAGTGAGGTGGTCACTTACCATGTCATGTCTGGCTTCCACAAGACTTCCTTTCCACAGGTTAGTAATCACTCAGCTTTGCTTGTGTAATTTTTGGTGGGTATTCCTGCATGAGCTAGTGGAGACTATGTTTGTGTATCAGAGAGAAAAGCCTGTGACTCACAGGATTTATGAGAGACTGAGAGTCACACAGGAAAGAAAACAGCACTAAAAAATAGTGTGGGATCTTTTGCACAGATAAAGCAGTGTAGCTGGCAGAATCCTGGCTCCTGTCACATAGTCTGTCATCTGATTGCTCAGAGATATTGCTGTTTAATTCAAGAAATCAAGACAAAACACGTTTAAAAAACTCATCCTAAGCCCAGGTCCCTGTTTGTGTCCATTGTTTAGAACGGGATCTACACCCCCAACCCCCACCGCTCCGCCCCCAGCTCGAGCCCAACCTCTTTTTTCATTTTCTCTGTTGACTTTTTATTTTTATTCCTGCCTTTTCTCTGGGTCCCCTCACAGAAACGGTTCTGTGGCACAGTTGCCGCAGCAGGCCAGCTGCATGCTGATTGCTGGTCGATGGCACCTCTCGGCAGTAGGCAAATGTGCTAATTAGGCTCCAAGTGGCTCTTACGGCTGGCTGCATAGACAGGGCTGGACGACACCTGCCCCAAGTGCTTGGCCATCTGCTGCAGGAGACGGTGGCAGGACATGGATGTGTCCTCCTGTCACTCTCTGAGCCAAGAGCAGAGTGACTCATGCTGCTTGTTAAAAGACAAATCGGATGTCTAGTCCTGCAGAAAGGTGGCTGTGCTGTGTGTGTTTGGCAGGTGTAGGGAGAGATGTCATTCCCAGACCATACACTTCATTTGTTTTCAGTTAGCAGCTCACAGTATATTCACAGAGTCACCGTGGTCAGTTATAGAGCACAGAGGAGAGACCCCGTTAGCCATCACCCCCAACTCGGCAAATACTACCTATTTTCTGTCTCTGTGGATTTGCCTATTCTAGACATTGTTACAGATGTTTGGTCTCTGGCTTCTGCTTCTGAGCATGGTGTCTCCAGGGCTATCCACGCTAAACACTCATCTGTACTGCATTCTTATGGCTGAATAAGGTCCCATCATATGAAAGACTCAGCTCATGTCTCTGCTCGCCAACTGATGGGCATTTGGGCTTGTGTTCTCCTCCCAGCTACCTTGCGACATGTTGCTGTGTACGGAAGCTTTCATTTCTCCTGGGCATACATCTGGGAATGGAATTGCTGGCTCACACAGTAACTGTTTAACCATTTGAGGAACTGCCAGACTGTTTCCCAAAGCAGCTGCACCATTCTTCACTTGTGCCACACCCTCAAGGTTCGGCATGGAGTGGAACTCTTTGTCTAGGTGACAGGAAGCTACAGCAGGACAAGAGTTTTTTGAGATAGAGTCTCCACTGGCATTTTTAGGATATCTGGGATCTCTTTTACCCAGGTGCAGTGGCACAGATGCAGAAAGATGACTGTCACAAACAAGGGAGTTTATGCTCATGGTCTCCTGGGAGCAGGAAGCAGGGCCACACAGGGCTGGTGGGGCAGAGGAGAAAGTGTGGGCAAGAGCCTCACTGTGGTCTCCATGGGAAGGAATAGGGAAGGCAATGTGGGCAGGCTCAGAATTGGGCCCTGCTTATCTGGAACCTGGCCCTAGGGTGATGAGGACAGGGTGGTCGTGACCTGAGGTGTGAGAGCCCAAGAAGGGAGGCGTTTGAGGGCTAAACCAGGACGGGCTGGTTTGAACTCATGGTGAGCTCTTGACTGCTCTAGAAGTTGCCCAGCCTTGGGTGGGGCTGTCTCTCTGGGTCAGCATGGCCATAAGATGTCAAAGTATCAAAAATATAGAATAAAAAGACATGATTGAGACCAGGGTTGGTGTCTTTCTCAGGTAATCCCAGACTCAGCAAGGCCTAGGCAGGAGATTATTTGAGGCCACGAGTTTGAGACCAGCCTGGGCAACATGGTGAGAAAATAAAATTAAAAAATAAAAAAATTAGCTGGGCACAGTGGCATGCTCCTTTAGTCCTAGCTACTCAGGTGTCTGAGACAGGAGGATAGCTTAAGCCCAGGAGTTCAAGGCTAAAGTGAGCTGTGACAGAGCCACTACACTGCCTAGGTGACAGACAGAGTAAGATCTGGTCTCTAAGAGAAAAAAAAACGTGATTGACAGCTGATACAGCTGACCTGTAGCAGAGCTGCTGACTCATGTGTCAGGCTGCCTGTGCTCCAGGAAGAGATTTGTGGCTGGTTCACCTCTTATTTGAAAAGTCTCAATTTGTCAGCGACCAGGGGGAAGCTGTAGACCACTCCAGAGGAAGAAGAGTAACTGATCTCAGTAGGTTACATTTGCTACTAAGTGTGCATCGTTAAATCTTTCTATGAAAATTCTCCTCCCCACCACCATTTAAATAGATGGCCGTGTCAGATCCTTTTTCAGAAGTGTTTATGCAATAAATTATAAAGAAAAGCAGAGAATTCTCAGTGGTTAAGGAAATACATTAGGTGGCTTGGTGCCTATAGCTCAGTGGTTAGGGCTCCAGCCACATACACCAGGGTTGGCAGGTTCAAACCCAGCCAGAGCCTGCTAACAACAACTGCAACAAAAAAATAGCTGGGCATTGTGGCGGGTGCCTAAAGTCCCAGCTACTTGGGAGGCTGAGGCAAGAGAATCCCTTAAGCCCAGGAGTTTGAGGTTGTGAGCTGTGATACCAGGGCACTCTACCAAGGATGACCAAGGATGACATAGTGAGACTGTCTCAAAAAAAAAAAAAAAAAGTAAAGAAAAGAAATACAGTAGGTACTTGAGCAAATAAGAATACTCCGAATTATAATAACTCCTCCTTCAACTTATTTATATACAGTCAGCTCTCATTATTCCCCAGTGCTATATTTGCAAATTTATCTACCTGCTATCTACCTGCTAAAGTTTATAACCCCCAAATCATGCTCATTTATAACCCCCATACTCATGGGACTTTCAGGTTCATTTGTGGATTTAAGCAGAATGGTATAAAATCTGAGTGGCCCAACACACACACTCAGACAAGGTTAAATGAAGTAGGTGACCCTTGGCCTCTGTGTCTGTTTTGCAGTGTATCGGGTGCCATGTTCTGTGCACTTTTTGCTTTTTCTGTTGATTTTGCTGTTGAACATGGCTCCCAAGCACAGTGCCAAAAAGCTGCCTCATGTCCCTGAGCGCAAGGAGGCTGTAAGGAGCCTCGCAGAAGAGAAAATCCATGTGTCAGGAAGCTGCGTTCAGGACCATGTGCCGGCGCGATGGCCACCAGCTCAGTGATTGTGAGCCCACAGGGCATGTGGAGTGGGCGTCTGTCAGAAGACACACGATGAGGCCAAGCACTGACTGGGGGAGAATTTGTTCTGGCCGCAGCCTTCTCGGGAACCCAGCCTTAGAAGGCAACAGCTCAGTGCCGCTAAACATAACCACCTCCAATAACAAGGATTGACTGTAACTTTTTATTTTAAAATAGTCTAAGACTCACAAGAAGTTGCAAAAATAGTCCAGACAGTTCCCATGTACATAACTACACGTAACCACAATCCATCCATGTCTGGATTCGAATAACTAGCACCACAGTGAAGACCAAACTGTTCCATCACCACAAAGGATGCCTTCTTTTTCTTTGACTGTGATAAAATATATATATAATATACAATGTACCATCTTAACCATTTTTAAGTATATGGTTTAGTGGCATTAAGCCGCATTCACAGTGTCGTGCAACCATCACCACCCTCCATCTCCAGAAGCTTCTCATCTTCCCAAACTGAAACTATGTTCAGATGAAACCCTAGCTCTCTACCCCCTCCCCAGCCCCTGGCACCCAGGGACCTCCGGTGAGTGGAATCACACAGGATGTGTCCTTCTGTGACTGGCTTATTTCACTAAGCATCATGTCCCTAAGGTTCACCCTCATGGTAACCTGTGTCAGGATCTCCTTCCTTTTTATGGCTTGATAGTATTCAGTGAAACAGGGATTTCTTGATGCTTGCTGTGTGGGAGGCCTGCATTCTACTGGGGAGTGTCTCGACTGGCGAGATAGACAGCAACTGGAATACTAAGTACATTTTACAGCATGTCAGAGGGGCCGTCATTCTTTCAGCTCAGATTCTACCCCTTGTACCCCATTGCGTCCAGGACCACCTGTTGTCCCTAATTGTCACCCTGAGGCATGAAAACTGCAGTGTCTTCCAAATCACTAAAAGTTCAGTGTTCGTTAAACATAACTACCTCCAATAACAAGAATTGACCGTAACTTTTCATTTTGAAAATTACCATAGAGTTAGCATTCTCAATGGTTTGTTAAAACTCTTTGGAATCAACAGTAGTTAGGTGGTATTTATGGTAGACTTCTCTCAGGGACTATTTTATTAAAGCAGAAACTGTCTGGCTTTGAGCATAACCTCAGTCCACAGAAGCAATTCTATCAGGCGTTCCAGGACACTGAGCAAAGTGTGCATTTTGGGATTTGTACCCTGTTTAGTATGTTTAGATCATAATTGTTGAAGTAGAGTTGAGTGTGGTTGGAAATGGCAGGAACTGAGGTCCCGGTACCATGTAGCCTTCACTTTAGGGTTTCTGTCTTTGTACATGGGTGTTTCTATGTGAGAGACATCTGCAGTGTTGTTGTCTGCTGTAACAGTAATTGTTACCCATTCGTTATCGCAACATCTGAATGTTTGCACTCACTGGGTAATAGTCATCCTCATGCTACTAGGCTGTGCTGAGGATGAACAGTGACAGAGAATCTGTGTAATATGGTATCACATAGCTTGGTGGCTAAGGTCTTAACTTACGAGCTTTCTTCATTACTCCTCTTCCAGAAAGTCTCTAATGCTCACACCCACATGCATATTTAAAGTTGCCTTAGATTTCCAGCTAATTAAAAGTCAATCGGCTCGGCGCCTATAGCTCAACCGGCTAAGGCGC
>NW_003852697.1:339597-354432 GCF_000181295.1 Otolemur garnettii
AATCAGAGAACGCTGAATCCAGTAAAGCAGCTTTGAGAACATTGTCTTCCAGGAACCAAAGTTCCAGATTCTTCCCTTTTTTAACAAGAAGCTGGTACAATGGGCACCTGAGAGACCCAAGAGCCAAGTTGGGAGGCCAGGTCTTTTTTCACTGGTGCCTTTTGTTCTTGCCCAGGGCAGAGTTTTAAGATGCAATCTTATAAAATGCGAGAATAAACTAGCCAAGCAGCCCATCTCAGTGAGGCTCAGCTTCAGAGGTTGCCTTGTCAAACAGAAGGGGAAGGAAACGGCTGAGCTTTCATTAAGAACTGCATCTTCCCATCAGTAGGCGAAGGTGCACCCTCTGATCTGAGCCCTTAAGTTAATGAACATATGGGTATAAACAATGCTGGGCCCCCTGTGGCGTGTAGAGCTAGTTTGTGATCACCCTGTGAAGTGGAGTTGGAGCCCCAAGTCCTCTTTGATGGTAAGAATCTATCTGAGTGCTGACGGCCAGAAACAGCGAACGTTTTGCCTCTGGTTCTTAAAGTCGTTGTAACATCCAGCCTCAGGTTAATTTTCACCCTATACATGGTGCTGGCATGAGCCACACCAAGCTCAGAGCTCCCAGTTTCATGACCTTAGATTATTTACAGTGGACACAATCTGCTTTCTTGCCATTTTTTACCTCCTGCAAAGACAGAAGGTGCCTAGAGGGGTTTTTTGGTTTTGTTTTAGCAAAAGAGAAAGCCTGTGCAGTTTCCAACACTAAACGGTCACAGTGGGGACCAATTTCCTGCCCTCCAGACCTGCTGCTTCAGCCAATACAGTAAGGGAAGACGCAGCTTTATTTTCTAGAAGGATCCCACCGAGGCATTAAAAAAGGGCGTGCAGCCCAGCCTGGCACAGCAGCGGTCCCAGAGCCCAGAGTGTGAACATGGGGAACGCACATTCCAAAGGCGGCGACAGACACGGCTCTCTCCCAGGCCATCCAGAGCTGTCTTTTTACAGCTCTTTCCCCAGGAAATGGAGCGAGAACGTCTTCTTAGATAATGAGCTGTTGACCTCCAAGATCCTGTCCGTGCTGCGGCCGCAGTCAGAGCGGGGCTTGCACTCCGGCGGCCTTCGCTACCCAGCCCACTTTCTCAGCACCAACTCCGTGTTTGCCTCTGTTGCAGCCTCGCTCAAGGAGCATCCCCGGAGCACCCTCCTGTCCGATGGCAGCCCAGCCTTCTCCAGGAATGTCGGCATGACGGTCTCTCAGAAAGGGGGTTCCCAGCCAGCACTGAGCCCGGCTGGAACTGGGATGAGACTCGGGTAAGGCCGGGTCCCCTCCCTGCTATCGGGTGGGTGGCATCCCAGGGGAAGCTATTGACAGCCCCTCTAAAAGAGACCCCTTACTTAGGTCTGTGTGAGTCAGCATGGCAGCCCCCAGCCAAGCGATGAGACGCCCATTAACACTCATTCCCAAGATTCATGTCTTTTTTCAAAATGATGTCCTGAGGTCTATCTGGCCCCTGGTAGAGCTGGTTTGCTTAGTACTCTGGAAAGATCCTGGAACTCGTCCCTGGGACAGGACTCCTTACTGTATGCAGGGTGATGCTGGAAGCCCCACTGAGGGTGCTGTGGGGCTTGTGTTGCACTCTCTCTGCCTTAGCCAGTTCCCTCAATATTGCGTCCAGCAGCATGCAGGTGGAAGGCAACCCTGAGTCCTCCTGTGCCTGTGATGATCCTTATAGGAGTTAGTGGGTCAGGAAGGGATTGTGTTTTTCCTCTGAGAAGGGACTGTCCTCCCACCCTTGACTGTGAGGCTGCATCTACCTAACTTCTGGTAGAGAGAATCCCAGAGGCTCCAGTGGGCTCTGGCGGTCAGTAAAGGGAGCCTCTGATCTAATACCCCTTTAGAATATTCCCGAACATTAACAGCAGTCATGATAGAAAAAGTCCTGATGTGACATTGACAGGTAGTCTCCCAGTCTTTAAAAATGATCTGTGACAAAGTTAATGCTTACATTGAAATCTAGAAAGGTCTCACTCTTTAATCAGGTGGAGTCACTGATTTGCCTGTGTAGACTGGGACCAGGTGTTTTTTATTCAATTTTCTGAAATGATTGTCTTTATTATCTTCATTTAGACCAATCTCAGGAGAGATGGATGAAGCCGATTCTGTGTTTTTAAAGTTTAAGCAGGCAGCTGATGACTCTCTTTCACTCACATCTTCTAACACTGAGTCCATTTTTGTAGAAGGTATGGTCATCTAATTCTCTCACCCCTGCCACATGGTCCCATCCATGCTGGGGTTCGACGTCTGCATGTCCATGGGTGGTGGCCAGCAGCAGCACTTCCTTCTTCCTTCAGATCCCTATGCTGCCTCACTGAGGAGTGAGATTGAATCTGACAGCCACGAGTTCGAGGCTGAGTCCTGGAGCCTTGCTGTGGACTTGGCCTACGCCAAGAAACAAAAGAGGGAGGTGGTGAAAAGACAGGATGTCCTTTATGGTAAGAAGTCCCAAGCCCTGTGCCCCCCTGCCAGCTCTCCACTTACTTATTTTCTTTCTTTGTTTACTTTTTTTTTAAATTCCACCTGGGAATGTAGGTTCCATCGCCAGCCTCCCCTGAGACCACTTGCCCCTTTGCACCTGCCTCCCCCCATGTAGTCCTGCCCCTCCCCACCCAGGCAGGAGGTGCTCAGGGAGGACTCTGTTAGAACACATACTGCAGATGAGTCTAGCCAAATACCCAGGTCTTAGTCTACTTGGGCTGCTCTCACAGAATACCAGGTGTCTTATAAACAATACAGATTTACTGCTCACATTCTGGAGGCTGGGAAGTCCAAGATCAGGGTGTTGGCAGATCCCGTGTCCAGAAATAGCAACTTTTCCTGGTTTATAGATGACACCTTCTAACTGAGGTCCTTTCATAAGGGCACTGATCCCATCATAAAGGCTCTACGTTCAAGGCCTGGTCACCTTCCACAGGCCCTACCTTCTAATGCCATCACCTTAGGGGTTAGGATTTCAATATATAAATTTGGGGAACACACAGTCCAGTTCAGTGCTGTCTAGCCAGAGACACACACAAACGTGTGAGTTTTGCATCCCTAAGAGTGATATTCCTCAGAACAATCTTGCTTAAAACAGCCTTGAAACATCTTCAGTCAATTTCAGGCAGGAAACCCTCCTGTGATGTTGAGGTCCCAGGGTCCTCTCCTTCCCCTGTTCCCTTAGGCTGGGACCCCTGCAGCACTGGGCTATGGGGGGATGGGGAAGCCTGGACACTCTGGGCAGTAAGAAAGGCCCTGACAACAAGGACTTGACGGAGCACATGAAGGACAAGCAGCACCCATGAGTGCCCAGCAGGGCCTCAGAGCTGGCGCAGATAAATCCCACCAACTGTGTCCCTACAGAGCTGACACAGACAGAGGTGCACCACGTGCGCACGCTCAAGATCATGCTGAAGGTGTACTCCAGGGCCCTGCAGGAGGAGCTGCCGGGCAGCTGTGATGCCCTTAGCCGCCTCTGCGTCTGTGCGGACGACCTGCTGGACATGCACAGTCGCTTTCTCTCTCTGCTCAAGGAGCGCCGCCACCAGTCCCTGGAGGAAGGCAGTGACCGGAATTACGTCATCCAGAAAATTGGAGACCTCTTGGTACAGCAGGTGGGTGTGCCCATGTCCATCCAGACAGTCTGCAGGGCCCCTGCCCACCTCTGTTCCTGTTTGTTGAGTGCCCACTTCCCTGGAAGACACACAGGTCTGGCCCCTTATACCTGAGGTTCATGTTCTGGAAACACAGGGGCCTAAACAGCAAACCTCCCTATCTGAACACTGGCGTTATTCTCTGTGCTCTCATCAGCTGGGCTGGTTTTGACTTTTTGGTTCTGGCTCTTATGTTTTTGGGGTTTTTTTTTTGAGACAGAGCCTCAAGCTATTGCCCTGGGTAGAGTGCTGTGGCATCACAGCTCACAGTAACCTCCCAACTCTTGGGCTCAAGCGAGTCTCCTGCCTCCGCCTCCCAAGTAGCTGGGACTACAGGCGCCCGCCCCAATGCCCAGCTATTTTTTGGTTGCAGCCATCATTGTTGTTTGGCGGGCCCGGGCTGGATTTGAACCCGCCAGCTCAGGTGTATGTGGCTGGTGCCTTAGCCACTTGAGCCACAGACGCCAAGCCACAGACGCGGAGCCTCTGGCTCTTACGTTTTTGACTACTGGGAGTGTTCCAGAGCTGTCCAGGGAGCAACACTGACTGTAGATGTTTGTTCCAGGCCAAGTTTGACACAGGGGAGCTGTTCCTCTCATCTGACCTGACTGCTGGTTCCAAGCATCCTGTGTCAACTAATTAGAATTAATTAGGAGAATTCCCCCTTTGCTTTTTCACATTTCTAACATTCTTTAGCTTAATGTTGTCTTTTCTGGATCTCAGGAGCTATACGGCACCTGTGACATGGTAAAGCCCTTCATCAGCAGATTTTCTCATACAACCTTCATTGCACTTCTGCAATTACAGAATTCTAAAGCATTTCCCTTTCTGAGGACATATTAGAAAGTGAACACTGCAAGTAAATTCAATACTCACTTTGACAAAGCCAGACAAGTTAGGTAAAAATATTCCTTGGTGGTGTTCATGGTTATTATTGTGACATTTCTGTTCTCTTTCCTATTAGTTTTCAGGTGAAAATGGAGAAAGAATGAAGGAAAAATATGGGGTGTTTTGCAGCAGCCACAAGGAGGCTGTCAGTCAGTACAAGTTGCTGTTGCAAAGCAAGAAATTTCAAAATTTGATCAAGGTAAAAAAACATTTTTTTAATTAAAAACTTACCATCTTTGCCATAGATTCTTTCCACAGAACTATGTAGAGTCTTGGGATTTGGAGATTGTTTCCAAATCACCTGTTAAAAAGCAGTGACTTTTCAAAATTTTGTTTTGTTTTTTAACCACAACCGCATTCAGAACACATAAGTGAAATGTTTTTTTGTTTTGTTTTGTTTTTTTTGAGACAGTGTCTTACTTTGTCACCCTCAGTAGAGCACTGTGACATCATAGCTCACAGCAGTCAGCCTCCCAAATAGCTGGGACTACAGGTGCCCACAAACGCCAGGCTATTTTTAGAGATGAGGTCTCGCTATGGGTCAGGCTGGTCTCAAACCTGTGAGCTCAGGCAATCCACCCACCTCAGCCTCAAGTCAGTGAAATCTTACATGGAATCCAAGGTGTAAAACAAACAAGGGCGGGTATAGAGGCTTACGTGTTGAATCCTAGCACCTTAGGAGGCTGAGTCAGGAGGATCACCTGAGGCCAAGAGTTGGAGACCAGCCTAAGCAACATAATGAGACCTCATCTCTACAAAAAATTTTAAAAACTGGCCAGGCATGGTGGCACATGCCCATAGTCCCAGCTAAGCTCGGGAGGCTGAGGCAGGAGGATCACTTGAGCCCAGGAGTTTGAGGCTGCAGTGAGCTATGATGACACCACTGCACTCTAGCCTGGGAAACAGAGCAGGATCCTATCTCTAACTACATAAATACATAACTACATACAAATCAAACCAAATCTTTCTGTGTTCTCCATCACACTGTGTGGCCCCTGAGGTCCCCCTATAGGCCCCCAGTGCGGGACCTGCCAAACACCACATCTCAAACTGTGACACACAGATCATTTGAAGGGGCTGCCATGCCCTGCAATCCAGCCCGCCAGAGCCACTCCATCCTGCCTGTGGATGTTCTAGCTGTCATCAGGAGTGTTACTCCAAACTTTTGTCCCCTCCCTGGCCCCGTTTTCTCCCCTTCTCACCTCCCAGACCTTCAGAATGATCATGAGAGTTGGCAGGTGCCCAAAGCCCAGCTGGAGAGCTGAGTCAAGCAAGACTCTGCCTCCCACCTGCTGGAAACAACATGGGGGTTAAGGCTGCCCAGCCAGTCAGCATTCACCTCTTTGGAGGCCAGAGTGCACCTGATTCCAGAACAGCTCCATTGCCTGTGACCTATTTAGGGCTTTGTTCTAAAGTGACATTCAACAACTGATGGTCTCAAGTTAGGAATGATGTGCGCTTAAATTCTATTCTGTCACTGTTATGGTAGGTAGACATGAAAGGGAAAGAATCATTTGGGGCTGCAGTTTATCCACTAACAAGTAGTGGACTTAGAAAGGCCCACCTAATGGCCTGAGCCAGAAACACCTAGAAGTGACTGGGGAGCGGGGGAGAAGTACTCCATTGAGACCTTGGTCCACAGACTCACACCCCCCAGTGACTCTCTGGGCCTCTTAGAAAGTGGCTCTTTCTAACGGCTGGCATACCTAAAATGGATCCAGGAGCAGCAGGGGCAAACACAGAGAATGTGTGGAATGCTCCCGGCCCCCACCGGGAAATGACTTCAAGTAGCTGCCACTCTGGTTCTCGGCCTCAGAAGGCTCCCAGGAGGGCGGCGCCTGTGGCTCAAGGAGTAGGGCACTGGCCCCATATACCTGGCCCTGGCTAAAAAATAAACTGAAAAAAAAAAAAAAAGAAGGTTCCTGGGAGCCAGTTTAGCAGGCATAGCCCCTCTCCACCCCACCCCACCTCCACTCTCACCCCACCCCCACCCCTTCTCATTCTGGAGGCTCCTGCAGTGGTGAGTCAGGGTCAGGGTCTTGGTATGCACATGCCCTGCCCACCTACAGACAGCTCCACAGATGGGTAATCTCCATGACCACCCAGGCTGCTGCTGGTTTCATTTTTTTTTTAACAGTTGTTCACATCAACTGTATTTATTTCTATTTATGATTTGTTTATGAAGTTGGGTCTTCCTCTGTTGCCCAGGCTGGTTTCTTGGGCCCACGTGATCCTCCCAGGTTTCTGGGATTGCAGGTCCCTGCACTGTCCCACCAGGCTCCTTCCTTCTTAGGAGGCTTGCAGGGACCCTCGCTCACACACAGGTAAGGCTGCCTTTGCTTCTCTGGCCTTTCTGTATATAGCAGTTGATCAGGTATGTTTCCCCTCCAAAGCAGAACAGGAAAAGTCCTGGTGAGCCAGAAAAGGAAGGAGCCCCATCCTTGGCAGGAGCTGAGATGTTAATGTGGTGTGGTCTTATTTTCCATTTCCTAGAAAATTGGCAACTCCTCCATTGTGAGGCGGCTGGGCATGCAGGAGTGTATTCTTCTGGTCACTCAGCGCATAACTAAGTACCCAGTGCTGGTGGAGCGCATCATTCAGAACACGGAAGGTAGGCTCATGCTCTCCACTGCCGGGGGGCTCGTCCACCCTCTCCCTGTGCCGGCAGCAGATTGGTTAATTCCCCTTGGAGGCCACTCTGCTGGGCACTAGTCTCTGATGCGGGAAGGATGGGGCAGCTAGCACCAAGAAAGTGGAGCCAGGTCTCATTTGACTGCCATATCACGTAGCTCTCACACAGGCTGGGCCATCACAGGCCTTCTCTGTGGTGTGGCTGAATGATGGAGACAGTGCTCTTGTCAAGGTCATTCCTGGTGATCCGGACAAACCTAGAGATGATCTCTGTGTCACAGAGCCCAGGCTGAGAGAGGGCTGTCCCTAGAACTGTGGCAGGCAGAGAAGGGCACAGAGCCCTGCTGGGAGTTCTCAGGGACCAAGCAGTGCTGCCCACATCTCCCATGTTTCTGCCACAAAAGCCATATCCTTAGAGTAGGAGGAGCCAGCTCTTAGTCATGACAGGCAGTGGCGGGGGTCTTTTATGAAGGGCTGAGGTACACAGGGGAGTTTGTTTGCCAAGCAGCAGCCAGTAGAGCCAGGCGGGGCAGTATTGTCATTTCAGTTCACCTTAGCCTCCATGTCAGACAGTAGCTCTACTGAGGCTGTTTCACTTATCTTGGAGACGTGTTGACACATCTCAGGAGGTCATAGCTAAGAGGTGGTTGTAGAGGTCCTCTGAGCAGCAGCTTTGGGGAGCATACCTTACAGACCCTGAGTGCTCGTGTGTAGTGCACCCACTTCTGTGTGTCCATGGACTTGGACAAAGAAAGGTGCTGACTCTGCTGTGTGTGGCAGCCGGCACTGAGGACTACGAAGACCTGACCCAGGCCCTGAACTTCATCAAAGACATCATCTCACAAGTAGACACCAAGGTCAGTGAATGTGAGAAGGGCCAACGCCTCAGGGAGATTGCAGGAAAGATGGACCTGAAATCCTCCAGCAAACTCAAGAATGGGCTCACCTTCCGCAAGGATGACATGCTTCAGCGGCAACTGCACCTGGAGGGCACACTCTGCTGGAAGGCCACTTCAGGGCGCTTGAAAGGTAAAGAAAGCCCAGCCCCTGGATCAGTGGGCACTGTCATGGAGTGGTGGGTGCTGTTTAGGGTTGGAGGCATGATCTTGCAAGTGGTGGTACCAACTTAGGTCAGTGGGTGCCATCTTGGACTGGTAAGTTCAAGTGTCTTGGATGAGTGGCACTGTCTTAAGAGTGATGGCATCATCTTGGAATGGTGGGCACCATCTTGGATCAGTGGTGCCATGTTGGGTGGGTGACTCCATCTTTAGCACCCTCTCGGAGTGGTGAATGCCATCCTGAATGAGTGGGCACTGTCTTGGGATGGTGGGCACCATCTTGGATCAGTGGTGCCATCTTGGATTGGTGGATGCCAGCTGACATAGAACCACTGCAGCCTGGCTTCCTCATGGCTGAAGGAAGGTTAAATGCAAAGTCAGGATTTGCGCAGGCAGCAGGAGTGTAGCAAAATGAGGTGGTCGTATCACCACTTCTTCCTCTTGTCTTAGAAATGGTGCATTATAGACCAGGAGGACACCCTGGAAATGAGTCATTGCCTTCTGAAACAGAAAGACAAGGCATTGGCATCATGATGCCCCAGTTCTGGCAGAGGCCCTTGGGTTCTAGACACGCTCAGCTGCAATCTGGATATAGTCACATTCTGCCTGCTGTGGGCCAAACTGCCAGGGGGGTCCCGTGTGGGTTGGAAGTGCCTACCAGGACTGTGGAGCAGTGTCCCCCATGCATCCCACTCACTCTGCCAGGTGTGCTCCAGGCCCTACTTTCAAAATCGACATCACAGTTCCAGATGAGAGAGCATTCAGGACTCCTCCCTGAGTTTCCTTCCATCTTCAGAGCCTCTAGAACATCCCAGCCTATCCACTGGGATCAGCATCTTTAAGGCTCTCAAGGGGCCCTTCGGGTGGGGAATGACAGTGTATGCTTATCTGTCATCTCAGCAGAAGAGCTGTGCTTCATGGGGAGGGCTCAGTGCCTTCTGCCTGTCAGGCACCATGCTAGGTGGGAAGGAGACACCAGACTGGGCGACAGCTGGCTCCTGTCCTCCTGGGGCTTCACTCAGTGGGGCAGAAAGAGAGAAACAAACAAACAAACAAACAAAAATAGAGCCAGGAACAGAGCCTACCTCAAATCTGAGCTACACAAGAGGCCAAGGTGGGAGTGTGGCTTGAGCCTAGGAATTCAAGACCAGCCTGGGCAATATAGTGAGACACCCCAGCCGCCATCTCTAAACACATTAAAAAATAGGGTGGCACCTGTGGCTCAAAGGAGTAGGGCACCGGAGCCATATGCTGGAGGTGGTGGGTTCAAACCCAGCCCCAGTCAAAAACTGCAAAAAAAATATTAAAAAAAAGTACAACACATGCTTTTTAAAAAGCCAGCAGGCCACAGTACAAGAAAATTACATGAAGAAAGTATATCTGATTTAGGTGGGGGGTCTCAGAAGCAGTTTCCCTGAAAGGTGATTCACATGTTCCTGTCAAAATTCAATTCAGGATGCGCACCTATGTGCAGAAGCCTTACTCTGTAATAATTCGGGTCCCAGGAGGCTGAGACCAGCCCTTGGTGGAAAGGGATGAGGCAGAAAACTTCCAGGCCTAAGCAGAAGCACCAGCATGCTCGCCCCTTTCTGGGGCCCTCAGCAAGACCCCACAGCCTTTAAGACATCTGTTCCCTTTGTGCTGTCTCCCCAGATGTCCTTGCTGTCCTGCTGACCGATGTACTTTTGCTGCTACAAGAAAAGGATCAGAAGTATGTCTTTGCTTCCGTGGTATGTATCTTATCTCTTCTGGCTGGGACTTTGCAGGGAAAGCTCTGAAGCCACTCATTACAGTAGCAGCTGAAGGAGTGCATCAGAAGCACACCTATGGGTTAGTCTGTGTGTCCCAGGCTCCCCAGAAGGCTCCAGACAGGCAGGAACAGAGTTTTCCAGGAATGAGGGCTCTGCCTCACTGCCTGATGGGAGCTTCAATTCCCATTCTTAAAGCCGTTCCAGCCTCAGTTTCTCTCTAAGTCTTCCTGGTTATTCTTCTGGCAACACTCACAGGTACTCACAGACCACAGAATCTGGGCCAAGAAAACCCTTCCCTTCTTCCCAGGAACTCACTGGCTCCACCTCTGAGAGTCTGAGCTCAGGCTGCCACTGCTCAGTGGACCATGGTCAAGCTGACCCCAAAGACTCTGGGCCCAAAGCAGCCATGTCATGGGACCCAAACCCAGCCAGGCATTCATAGCCATATCTACCTTGCCCTGCTTCTGCAGGGATTGGCTTCCTACCCTGCTGGCCTGTGGCAACCCATAGGTTCTTCAGCATCTAACAACACTGACAGAATCTTCTGCAGGGAGAGAGCCAGGCCTCCCCTCTGTGGGCACCAGCTGCAGAACAGCTTAAGGACCCTGTTTGCTTCCATACTGCCTGAAGAGGAAGGTAGCCCTTATCTCCTGATGGAGAATTTTCCAGAGGTTCGAAGTCGCTTCTCAAGACATTTCCCAGCCCCCTTCCCCATTCCTCCTACCCTATGCCTCTGAAAACTGGGCAAACTTTTTGATCAAACAGTTGTCCAGCCTGAGCCCAGCTCAGTTCCTCTGTGCTGGGGGGGACCTGCACACCCCACTGATGTTGTCCAGTCACCTTGCCTATGGGCTTTTCTCCTGCCATGTCCTATACCCAAACAAGACACTGGGTATCCCAAAAGAATGTGGCTGCGCTCATGGGCAAGACATAAAATAGCATGTCTCAAACCCCACAAAAACATGGAGACACACAGCCCACACTCACATAGCACGTAGCTTTGTTTCAGCAGCTTGCATCTGTTCAGAAAAGCACAAAAGAGAAAATAAATGTCATCTTGTGTCCTGCCACCTGACACCAACTTGGTTATTTTTGTCTCAGAGTGTCTGCTCAGTCAATCTTTATGCCATAAGTATATTGCACAAGCCAGGAAATAAGTCATTTCGACTTTGCACGCCATTCAGACTCTGTCATGACCCTCCACAGCCGCTGTGTCTCAGAAGCGCCTTAGAGAGTACACACTTGGGTGGGCATGGCTGCATGCCAGGAAAGCTTTGTTTCTAAGTTGGGCAGCAGGTGGATTTGGCCCATGGGTGATACAGTTTGCTGGCCCCTCCGGTAATTGTATATGTGAATTTTTTTTTTTTTTTGAGACATATTCTCGGTTGCCCTGGCTAGAGTGCTATGGTGTCACAGCTCACAACAACCACACACTCTTGACCTCAAGTGATCCTCCTGCCTCAGCCTCCCAAGTAGCTGGGACTACAAGCACCCACCCCAACACCTGGCTAATTTTTCTATTTTTAGTAGAGACCAGGGCTCACTTTGCTTGGGCTGGTCTTCAACTCCTGAGCTCCAGTGATCCACCTGACTCTGCCTATTAGAGTGCTAGGATTATAAGTGTGAGCCACTGCACCCAGCCTGTATATGTATATTTTAAAACAATGGTTCATATTTCTCTGTGAAATGAACAGTTTATACTGTTCATACTTCTCTGTGACATGGTTTTTTGTTCCCTTGCGGTGTATTTTGAACCTTCTCCATCTCAGTACATCTGCTGTCTTTCATGTAACAAAATGGCTTCCAGTTCCATCCATGTAGCTGCAAATGATGATTTCATTCTTTTATGTGTCTGGATAGAATTTTATTGTGTATGTACACCACATTCTCTTCATCCATTCATTTAGTAATGGGCACCTAGGCTGATGATGTGTTTTGGCTCTTGCGAATAGTGCTGCAGGAGACAGGGGCATGCAGGCATCTCTTTCATACTTTGATTTTCTTTGTTTTGGATAAATAACAAGGAGTAGAATTGCTGGATCATATGGTAGTTCTTCTCTGGTGTTTAGTTTTGGGTTTTTTTTTTTTCTTTTGTGAGACACAGCCTTGCTCTGTCACCCAGGCTCACAGCAACCTCCACCGCCTGTGTTCAAATGATCCACCTTTACCTCCCAGAGTGTTGAGATCACAGACATGAGCTACCATGCCCAGGCATCTCAGGAGAAGTTTAGGGAGAGGGCTTGTATGAAGAGAGCTCCACTTTATTTTTACTTTAGAAGAATAATTTACTGTAGGGGAAGGAAAAACAGTGTCACACCAAAGGTGGTGGTCACAAGGATCTGAAATGGGAAAACAAATCAGAAATATTGAGGGCTGTGCCTTCCTGCAGTGATCTGGGCTGAGTCAGTCAGTATGTTCTTTGTACCAATGCATAAGTCTGCTTGGGCTGCCATAACAGATACCATACTGGGTGCCTTAGACAGCAGAAATATATTGCCTCAGTTCTGGAGGCTGGAAGTCCAAGATGGATGTGTCGGCAGGGCTGGCTCCTTCTGAGGCCTCTCTCCTTGGCATGCAAATGGCTGCCTTCTCCCTGTGTCCTCACATGGTTGTCTAGCCCTCTGAGCATGGCGTATTCTCCTCTCCTCGCCTTTTTTCACAAAGACCCCAGTCCCATTGGATTACATGCTTATTTAAAAAAAAAAAGTTTAAAATATTTTAAATGGGCACATTAAAAGGATATTAAGATATCTTTGCAGCTTGGTGCCTGTAGCTCAGCAGCTAGGGCTCCAGCCACATGCACTGGAGCTGGTGGGTTCAAACCTGGCTGGGTCTGCCAAACAACAATGACAATTACAACAAAAAAGTAGCGGGGTATCTTTAGTCCCAGCTACTTGGGAGACTGAGGCAAGAGAATCAGTTAAACCCAAGAGTTTGAGGTTGCTGTAAGCTGTGATGCCACAGCACTCTACCCGGGGTGACATAATGTGACTCTGTCTCAAAAAAATAAAATAAAAGATATCTTTGCAATGGTATCTTTTCTTTCTCCACATGGCAAAATACTTCTGCTTTGAATCATTTGAACAGAAACGGGGCACATGACTTCCCCTTAGTCCCAGGTTTGGAATCCCTGCCACTGTGTGGACATAGTAGGGTAAAAAGTGACACCACCCCCCAATTCTATCCCTGCAGGACTCAAAGCCTCCTGTCATCTCTTTACAAAAGCTCATTGTGAGGGAGGTGGCCAATGAGGAGAAAGCAATGTTTCTAATCAGCGCCTCCCTGCAAGGGCCTGAGATGTACGAGATCTACACGAGCTCCAAAGAGGATAGGAACACATGGATGGCGCATATCCGAAGGGCTGTAGAGAGGTGAGAGGGGCCCAGCTGGTCCCCAGGTGTGTTCCCTTCGCCCAGTACTCCGGCCTTGGCTTTGAGGGTTGGCCCATTGGCTGTGAGCTTGAACTCCCTCATCCCAGCTTAGAACAGATGACGCTATCCAGGCTTCAACCTATTGGGTGCTAGAAAGGCCCAGATGTCTCCAGCCAGGGGCTACAGAGCCAGGCAGCTCTAACCTGGACCTTTCTGCATTTGTGTGCCACTCCACCTGACATGATGCACTGTCTGCCGACCCCAGCCTGGGACCAGACCCGTTGGAACAGGTTGTGGCATCTTCTTTCTTCTTAGGCCAAGCACCTCTCAGGGCCCAGGCCTGACTGGCCTTCCCTTTCCCCCTTCATGCCAGGGGGCTTCCTGCTGCCTTAGCCTGCTCTGAGCTCTTTGGTGCTTAGTGGCTTCAGCCATCTGCAGCTTGTGTCCTCCCCCCATACCTGGCAGGTCCCAGTGACCAAGCTGTCCTCTGGACTCCTTCAGGTCACAGCCAGTAGCATAATGTTTCTGCCTGGTTATGTCCTGATACTTTGAAGCCAGTAAAATGCCCCACCTCTCTGCATTTTCCCTCCTCTTTCTGTACCATTAACAACCCAATCCCTCACAAAACCAGAGATGGTCTTTGCAGCTGGTTTCTGCAGAATCAGCATCCATGTTGGAGGCCAGCCCACCCAGGAGGCACTGTTGCCCACCTGTCCCCTCCCCCCACAGCTGTCCCGACGAGGAGGAAGGGCCCTTCAGCGAGGCTGAGGAAGAAAGGAAGGTGATTGAGTACCGTGCGATGAGGCTCAGGGACTTCCAAGGTAAGGGGAGTCAGTGTTGCAGATGCATCCCTGGTGCGCTGAGCCCTCCTTGGGGACCAGGCCCTGTGTTCTCCTTTGGGACATGAGGGAATCACCACCCCAGTTACATGGCATTTTCCTACAGACTATCCCATGTCCCACAGCTCTGTGGAGCATTTAGAATGAGGCTGAAGGTGGTGATCTCCCAGAGGCTAAGCAGCCCCTCTGGGGGTGTGAGAAATGGAAAGAGTAGATCTCAGGGGCCCCAACCCCTTCCAGACCCTCCTGTTCAGCCACGTACTGCCATGGCCCTCCTCATTCAGACAGGAACTTGGTGGGCATGGTTCTCTCAGGTGACATATGAAGGAGCCCCTGTGCTGTGCTGATGAATGATATTCCCGTGTGTGGATGGACTGTGCTGTGCTGATGAGTGATATTCCCATGCGTGGATGGACTGTGCTGTGTCGAGTGATATTCCCGTGCGTGGATGGACTGTGCTGTGCCAAGTGATATTCCCGTGCGTGGATGGACTGTGCTGTGCCAAGTGATATTCCCGTGCGTGGATGGACTGTGCTGTGCTGATGAGTGATATTCCCGTGTGTAGATGGACTGTGCTGTGCTGATGAGTGATATTCCCGTGTGTGGATGGACTGTGCTGTGC
>NW_003852697.1:354458-369673 GCF_000181295.1 Otolemur garnettii
TGAGTGATATTCCCGTGCGTGGATGGACTGTGCTGTGCTGATGAGTGAGACTCCTGTGCAGAGTTGGACTAAGCTATGTTGACGCACTCCCTCACTGTTGTTAACGCACTCCCTCACTGTTGTTAACATCGTCATTGAACTGTCCCTGGCACCTTGTGCTCTGGAGCAAGTTCTCATCTTCCTTCTTACTATTCTCTTATTTTTAAATTAGACAGTATTTAAACAGTGAGCACATAAAGTTAAGTAATATATATGTTGTTCCTCTTTATGGGGAGAGACAGTTTGGCATAAGCCAAAATTTTTGTTTACTTTTAGCAAGTTTAAGTTAGAGGATATTAATAAAAATGTCCATAAGAAAAGGAGAGAAAGAATTCCCTTGAGCCCAGGAAGCATTATCCCAGTATTTGTCTCATTCTTTCTGCTTGCTTATGCTGGATGGTCCCTGAAATACACACCTTTCACATGTGCCAATGATTCTCTCTTTGAACTTGAAATAAAGGTAGTTTATTTATCAGGATAGCTGTTCTCTTCTCATATTCTTTTCAAAAGCCAAGTCATCCTGTATTACGGACTCTCCCAGGGAAATAGGAATAAGATATTACTGGAAGAACTACCTAGTCATAGTAGCCAGTGTCTGTAGTCCCAGGTACTCAGGAGGCTTAGGCAAGAGGAACTCTTGAGCCCAAGAGATTGAGGTTACTGTGAGCTATGATGCCACTGCACTTTACCCAAGGTAACAGAGTAAGACTCTGTCTTAAATATATAGATAGATAGATAGATATGTATATATAAAATATAAAAGATATATATTATAATAAATAATATATAAAATAATATTTAAATAACATATAAAAATTATATTACTAGAAGGAAAACACAGAATTATTTTTGGCAGATGACTGACTATTTGCCTGGAAAATTCAGTAGAATCAACTGAAAAACTGTTGGAACTGGTAAGAGCTGAGTAATTCAACTAAGTATGATGCATATATACCAGTGAGAAGGGCTACTAAAATCAGTCCCTTTCAAAGCAGCAACAAAAACAAGAAGTTTAAAAGCCAGAGACTTGTAGGAGAAGTGAAAAAAATCTTAACCCACAGGCCTGAAGGGAAACTTCTGAGATTAGAAAACTCAGGTGAGTTTGGGTTTTTTGAGACTTTGGAGTCTCACTCTGTCCCCCTGGGTAGAGGGCAGTGACATTATCATAGCTCACAGTAACCTCAAAGTCCTGGGCTCAAGAGATCCTCTTGCCCCAGCCTTCATAGTAGCTGGGACTACAGGTACCCACCACAATGCCCAGCTAATTTTTTCTATTTTTACTAAAAACCTTAACTCCTATCATGCTGGTCTCAAACTTGTGAGCTCCAGGGATCCACTTTGTCGTCCTCACAGAGTGCTGGGATTACAGTGCACCTGTCCTCAAAACCCAGTATTCTAAGGTTCTCAGTTGGTCCCACACCACGAAATTGGTATAAAATGTTCACCCATGTCCCACCATGTTTGATTTTTCTAATTGGAGAAAGCTATCAGAGGGCAGGGCCATGCTGTCCCCCACCTCTCAGGAATGTGGGATGGAAGGAGCAGCCTGCCTCAGGACTGGGTCAGTGGGGGTCCCTATCATCACAGCCTTATACTGGCCCCTGGGCAGTATAAGTCCCAGGGAATATCAACCAGGCTGACCATACTACTCCTTGCCCCCATTGCTACTCTACAGAGCGGTTGAGCCTGAAAGACCAGCTGATCGTGCAGAGCCTTGCAGAAAAGCAACAGATCTACCTGGAGATGGCTGAGATGAGCGGACTGGAAGACGTTGCCCAGGCTCGCACCCTCTTCCATGGAGCAGACCTTGCTGAGACCCTGCAGGGGGAGCTGATTTTCAAGTCGGCCATGAGTGAGAGTAAGTGGGCCTCCCCACCTCACCCCCACACTGCACACAGCCTAGTGTGGCTGATAAGCCCCCCTGGCTGAGACATGCTTCTGTTTGATGGGGCCTGGGAGCAGCACTTACCCACTACTGGCATCTAGCAGCAGAAGGTCCTTAGACACAGTCCAGTGCAAGCCTCTCTTTACACCCATAAAGTGTATTCTGTTCCTCTCAGCAGATGTTCCCCGGTGCCCACTCTGAGCAGGGCACCAGGCTGGGCTATGGGCATCTAAAGTTGACCTCGACTGGTTTTCCCGAAAAACTACATGCATGTACCCTTAGGGGGCCCTTTCTTAGGTTCCCAAGAACCGCATGTCTAGCAGAAGGAAGCTTCTGTTCAACTGCAGCTCCAGGAGAGCATGATTAGCAAGTGGGCTGCGTCTCCACGCACAGTCCCAACACCGCACCACACCCTGGGCTGACCACATACACAGGCCCTGGCACTCAGTCTCCTCATTCAACAGCAAGCAAGATGGACATAATGCACCCTGTACCCTCCAGAGCTTTTCTGCTGAATAAGAGGCCAGGGACCACAGGCAGGCAGTCTTGCTCCCTCCAGCCCCACTGACATCCTTCTAACTGGCTCCAGTGTCCATTGTTCTTGGTGTCCTGAGGACACTTGCTGTGTCCATCACCTCACCTCAATCTAAAGTGTTTTGGTCCCCACCTCTTTGGCTACAGCCTGTTGGTCCCAGAGGAGCTTTGTGTGGACAGCCCTTCCCTCCAAGGCCACCTTCCCATATGGCCATCCTCACAAAGCCTTGGCCACCAAGTGTTCCCTCCTGGCTACAGGCAGGGCCACCTCTGGCTTACACCACCCCTGGCCTCTTACATGGAGGTGCTTGCCGTGTCCTGGTTATGAGGGAGTGCACAGAAGCAACAGGCTGAAATCCCCTGTCAGCTTGCTGGCCTCCACCCACTTATGCCCCAGCACGCCTCCACAGGGTAACTCACTCCTCCCATCTCCTTCCTTCCACAGTGGAGGGCATTCAGAGCCTCATCTGCAGGCAGCTGAGCTGTGCTGTCAGTCAGGCAGAAGATGGAGACAGTTCTGTGGGCCTGCCCAGAAGGGCCGAGACCTTCGGAGGCTACGACAGCACCAATAGCCCCAGCAAGAGTAAGTGGTGCCACCCTGCCCTCCCGTACCCTGCAGCCCCTCTGGGGCTGTGCAGCTTCTGGAAAGGCGCTGAGGTCCTCCAGGTGTTGTCAGTTGTGTTCTGACAGCAGCACCTAAACTACCCCACTCCTTTCTGGCTGGTCTCCCTGCTGCAAATACCACCTTGGACACAGGGAAGATTTGCTACCTGGGCATGGACTGGGAGCAGACAGGAAAGTTCCAACCCCTCCCTCCCCATGGGACTTGCAGTATCCTCAAACTCTCGGCTTGGGGTTCTCAGATGGCAGTTTTAAGAAGAAAGTCTGCAGCACTGACCCCAGGCCTGGAGACTGGCAAGGCCCTGCAAACAGCATGGACCCAAAGCTTGGTGACAACAATACCTCTGGGGGCTCTGAGGAATCACCACAGGTGGTAGGTGACTCCCTTGGGATATTCCTTCCTCAGTAGAGAGTCAGTCCCAGTCAACATAATTAACACTAACGGACGAACAGTATCTGCGGGGCTGTGTGGTTTGTCCCACGGTGAACATCTGTCACTGGGGCTTCACATCAAGCCCACTCTGTGGTGGGCCTGCAGCAACCAGCCTGCCCCGCCCCTCATTTTCCAGATACTCAGATTGGCAGTAGTCAAATGGCCAGCAGGGCCTGTCACCTCAGTTGCGGCCAAGCCCTGGTCCTTTCTATCACCCATGCCAGGGGTGTGTTTTGTCAATAACAAGCAGGGCCACTTGTCCTTAGGTGGGTCCTTTGCCAAACTCTGATTTGAGGCTGTCCTCTTCTAGATGGAAGCACCCGGCATGGAGTGTGGCCCCCGTCTGCCCACTGTCCTGGAATCGGAGGTAGGTGCAGGCTGTCCCTGACCTGGGGAACGGCACAGACAGGTCAGCAGCCTAGTTCCCGAGCCAGAGCCAGCCTTTCCCTCTCTGCCTGCAGCTGGTCCGGCGGTTCCAGATGTTGTACCAGTTGCTCCTGAGCCTGCAGGTATGGGTCATCGTGGGGGCGGGGCCATCGCGATGCCCCTTCCTGGTTGGCTGTGGGCGGGGGGTGGCGCTCACTGACCCCGCCCTGGCCCTCCCCCAGGCGGTCGTAGTGCAGCAGGACAGCTACGTGGAGACGCTCCGCGAGCGTGAGAAGCAGTTCCGGCTGCAGTCGACGCGCGGGAACCTGCTGCTGGAGCAGGAGCGACAGCGCAATTTCGAGAAGCTGCGCGAGGAGCAGGCAGGTGTGGAGAAGCTGCAGAGCCAGCTGCGGCAGGAGCAGCAGCGCTGGGAGCGTGAGCGCCAGCGGCAGTGTCAGGAGCTGGAGCACACGGCCGCGCAGCTGCAAGAGCGTGAGGACGAGGTCCGGCGGCTGCAGGAGCGGCTGGCACAGGAGCGCTGCGAGCTAGAGGGCCAGCGCCAGGCCTACCAGCATGACCTGGAGCGGTTGCGTGAGGCCCAGCGTGCTGTGGAGCGAGAACGTGAGCGCCAGGAGCTGCTGCGCCGCCTCAAGAAGCAAAACACGGCGCCAGGATCACTGCCGCCTGATGCACTGGCCGAGGTGAGCCCACGCCTGGGGAGGCCACTTGGCACATGCATTTGCCTGAGTCCTAATGTGATAGTGCAGGGGCTTAAGAGAAAGACAGCACTGACAGCACCTACTGTAAAGCAGAACTTTTTTTAGAGCTGGTTAAACACCAGCATGCTATTGCACTTAAAAAGTGTTGGAAACTTCTTAACAAGAACACCGTGGGCCAGGAGAGGTGCTTCACACCTATAATCTTAACACTTTGGGAGACCAAGGCAGTAAGATCACTTGAACCTAGGAGTTTGAGAACGGCTTGAGCAACAGAGAAGATCCCATCTCTAAAAGTTAGGCATGGTGGCACTCATCTGTCGTCCCAGCTACTCCAGAGGCTGAGGCAGGAGGACTGCTTACACTCCAGCCATGGGACAGAGCAAGATGCTGGTTCTCTGTGAACCAGCCAACCATGAAATGAAAATGCCAACCATGGATGTGTGAGTGTACATGAGCATGAGTGAGAGTGTGGGTCCTAAGTGTGACTGTGTGTACATGTAACTGGCAGCTCCTTAAGGCAGACCCCAGCTCTGTCTAGTGCAGGCCCTCCTAGTTGAGGAAGGAAGAGGTTTGCTTGGTCTGGCTATGCATGTCCTTTGAGGGGCTCTCAAGAAGGCACCTAGTAGGAACTGTGGCATTGAGATGTGTATACTGTCACCCATTCAGGCCCAGCCTGCAAGCCATCCTCCTAGCTTCAACGGGGACGGGCTGGAGGGGTCGCGAGTGAACATGGTGCTGCCTGGCATTGGGCCTGAGTACACAGAGCGCCCTGAGGTGGCTCGCCGAGACAGCGTCCCAGCTGAGGGCCGGCCAGCCAAGAGTGACGTGCCTATCCAGCTGCTCAGTGCCACCAACCAGATCCAGAAGCAGGCGGCCGTGCAGCAGCAGATTCCTACCAAGCTAGCTGCTTTCACCAAGGGCGGCAAGGACAAGGGCAGCAAGAGCAGGGGCTCCCAACGCTGGGAGAGCTCAGGTGAGCCGGGCCCAGGTCCCACCTAGCCCCCCTCATCCTTGGACAGAGAGATCTGGCCACGGGCAACTGGGGAGCCAACAAAAATGGGACAATAGTGCCCATTCCTCTGGAGGGGGTACCCAGAAGAAAACTAGACAGCATGACTGTGGCATCGTGGCCAAGGTTGGCCTCCAGGAGCAAAACTGAAATGACAAACCCCATGTTCTTTTCCTACATTGGTCCTCAAACAGCTGGAAGGTGACAAGGATCCTCAAAAAGGGTGTTGGATGAGAAGTTAGAGCCCTAGTTGCTTAGCACCAGCACAGCCTGGGCCTGGGACAGGTGCAGGGGCTCTCCTAACATCCTTGTTCCACAGAGAGGGACACGAAGGCCCAGAGAGACCCAGTCCCTTGTCCCAGTAAGCGCCTCCCCATGGAGTGAGCCCCCATACCTGGGGCTCCTCAGGTATGGGAAGCATGCCCTACCTCCTGGATGACAACCAGGGATATCCTGGGACATTCCCCTAGAAGCTCGGCTTTCCTTTCTCTCATCCAGAAGTCAAGTTACTGTAGGGCAACAGTTCTCAACCTGTGGGTAGCGACCCCTTTTTAACAATGAAAATACATTGCGGCATTAGGAAGGTTGAGAATCACTACTGTAGGGCCTCTCCATTGCCAAGAGCAGGGTCCATGGATGTGGGGCTTAGTGTCACAGCAGGGTCCAATTGGGTGCTGCCTGTGGGGAGTGTCGGATAGGGATTGGCCTAGAGACCCCTCTGCTCTCTGACACTTCCCTGGGAAGGGGGTGGCGAGAGCAGTCTAGTGCCTGCAGCAAAGCCCACCCTCTCTCTTGCAGCATCCTTTGATCTAAAGCAGCAGCTGCTGCTCAACAAATTCATAGGGAAGGATGAGAGTGCCTCACGGAGCCGCCGGTCACTGAGCCCCATCCTGCCCAGCAGCCACAGCCCTGCGCCCCTTGCAGGTGAGCCCCACATCGCCTCCCAGGTGAACCTGACATGCACCCCAGGTGAGCCTTGCCCCTCCCCCCATATAAGCCCCATGTACCCCCAGGTGAATCCCATGCCCTTCTAGGTCATCCCTATCCCCACCTCTACCCCCACAGCTGAGCAGGGCTGTGCACACCTGGTGGCTACTCACAGCCCTGGCCTCTTCTCTGTTCCAGAGCCCTGCTCCCTAGCCCCAAGCCCGGCCCCAGTGGACAGCCCCCCTGACTGCTTCTCCCTCAAGGCTGGGACCACATCTTTCCTGCCGGTGCCCCCATCCCCCTCACCAGCCACACCATTCACCGCCAAGGAGGAAGCCAGCAAGGAAGATGTCATCTTCTTCTAAAAAGGCCAGGGATTGAGGTGCATACCCTCCTAGCCCTGCCTACCCTCTGCTCTCTGGGAACCCCCACAGGGTGCCACCCAGCTGTCCCCCTCCCTTTCCTGAGCAAACCACTGACAGCTGCCTGGCTGGAGCTGCCTATTGGTGCTTTGGGTCTCATGGCTCTTTCTGTAGGATTAGCAGTGGTACCTGGGTCACTTTCTAAACCTTTCTTTTTCCAGAAAGGAAAGTTTTTAATCAAAGGTTGAACCAGAGACAAACCAAGGAGCTGTTTTAAATCATAGCACCCCCATTTGGTTAGAGGAACCCCTAGCCATTTTCCCAAGGCAGTCAGGAATGGTGATGCTGGTTCTGCAATGGGCTGAAGGACAGGACAGACCTCAATCTAGGAAGGAGCTGCTGGCCCCAGCTGGGCTCCTCGGCCATTAGGAGAACAGGTAGTCAGGGCACCAGGGGGCAGGTGTTGTCATGTGCATCTGTATCCAGAGTTGGGCAGGATCCACTTGCACAGCAGAGACCCACATAGGTTCATGATGAACCTCTGAGCTACAGGATGAGCTGGGCATGGGGTGGACAACCAGCTCTGGGGCAGAGAAGGCTACAGGACAAGGCCAGCTGAGGGCACAGGTAGGTTCTCTGGGTCTGGAAACTCATCTAGAAAGGGACTGACCTATAGTCCTTTTAACTTGGCAGAGTTTTGTTTTTTGTTTGTTTTTTTTTTTTTTTGAGACAGAGTCCCACTTTGTCCCCTCGGTGGAGTGCTGTGGTGTCATAGCCCACAGCAACCTCAAACTCTTGGGCTCAAGAGATTCTCTTGCCTCAGCCTCCTCAGCACACACTCTGGGTGGAGAGTCCTCAGCCCCCCTAGAAATGAGCTAGTGCTTCTTGGGTGAGGGAGGGTCCTAAACTCCCTAAGAAATGAGCTAGTGTTTCTTGGGTGAGTCAATGTTTGCTTGCCTGCCAGGTGGATACACACGACACATCCCAGGCTTGGGGAGGAAATACCTAGAGGTGCTGCCAGTGAGTGGACAAATGGCCACCTTGCAGGCCCTCACCTACTGTGAGCTGTTGCAATGCATGATCCATCTCCCTAGAGGAGTAGGGCAAGTGTTGGGGATGGTGTCTGATATCCATCATCATCCCAGATGGCATGTGGGCCCCAGCTAGAGGCCCAGCCAAGTCATTCTCCCAAGTCCTGCACCCTGGGCAGTACTCAGCCTTCTCCCAGGTGAACAGGTAGAGCCACCCCATGAGGCCTAACACAGTGGCTGGAATATTCCCATTACTTGGGGACAGGCAGGTACTGCAGAGAGGACCTCCTTGGGAACTGCTCACCTCATAGCTAAGGTGCCTGCTTGGTGCCACAGGCTTAGGAGGGGGCAGGGCAAAGGCAGGCTCTGACCAGGAGCGGGAGGCCCTCAGCCAGTCCATCACAGGGTACCAAGAACAGCAGTTCCCAGCGTCATCTGGGCATACCAAGTGGCCAGGTGTCTCCAGGCACCTGCCTCTCAGAGAACCTTGACCTCCAAGCCTTGCCCTTTGCCATCAGCAGCAATCAAGCCTGAGACCTAAGCGTCCCTATCCCTATCAGATCTCATCTGTGCCATGCTGATAATCAGTGTTTAGTACTTTTATATTGAGAAGCACTTTAGAAGAGCTGACTTTACGTTTCTGTTCTGTCGTGAAGAGAACATTCCTGGGCCACCCTGAGCCAGTGTGATCTGGTGCCACCCTCTGAGATACCGTGATTCCTTGGACGAGGAGAATTAAAGTAATCTCTGCTCTGCCATGAGGCAGAGGGGTTTCTCAGTTGTGCTGTGCAATAGGGCAGTGTCATCAGTCCTTCTCTCACTGGAACCCTCAGTCACTCCTGGGTAGAGCCCAATTTTAAAGCCGACAATGGTTGAGCATATGTTCCTGTATTTGTGGGTTCTGTACGTGTCCTCGTCATTTGTGTCCACCTGCTAATTGTTTTTACAATGATTACATTTCCTCACTGTGGGATATTTCAGAACCACCTTAGAACTTAAGATCTGATTTTAGCAATAAAGTGTCTAAAATGAGCTCTGACTGACAGGGATGTTCTTTGGCATTTTTAGGAACAGCTCCTGCCCAAATGGCACAGGTGTGGCAGGTTCTGGGTTCCAGTGGGGGCTCACAGCAATAGGCAGGCAGTCCATCAGGCTGTCTGCAGCAACAGCACCTGTGCCCACCATCGTACGAACAGCTGACAGCTGCTGTCATCATTTGCCACACATGTGGTTCCCCTACCCTGTGTCCTGCTTAACGCTCAGAAGATCCTTTCAACCAAATGCAGTGGCTCGTACCTGTAATCCCAACACTCTGGGAGGCCAATGCAGGAGGATTGCTTCAGCTCAGGAGTTTGAGACCAGCCTAAGCAAGAGCGAGACCCCATCTTTACTAAAAAGGAAAAATTAGCTGGGCACAGTGGCCAATGCCTGTAGTCCCAGCCACTCAGGAGGCCAAGGCAAGAGGATCACTTGAAGCCATGAGTTGGAGTTTGAGGCTGCAGTGAGCTGTGATGATACCATGACACCACTGTCCTCCAGCCTGGTCAAAAAAGAGAGACCCTGTCTCCAAAAAAAAAAAAAAAAAAACTTTTGGATCCAAACCCCAGCCATTGGCTTTCTTTGCCCCAACCTGATGAGGCTGAGTTGCTGCCCCCAGAGGAGGGCACCAGATAGGGGTGTGACCACACAGCTAGGGTCACTGAAGTGCCCACAGAGGGAGCTGCCCACTGGTTATACTTCAGGCTTTCTGGCGCCTCCAGAACCTGGCTTTACTTTTTCTTAATCCAAATAACCACCAAGAGTATAACTTTTTTTTAAGAGATACCATCTTTCTTCATCATGCAGGCTGGTATGCAGTGGCACAGTCAGCTCTCTGCAGCCTCCAACTCCTAAGCTCACCCAGTCCTGCCTCAGTCGCCCCAGTAGCTGGGGCTATAGGCACATGTGGTACAGCAGGCGATCTGTGTTGCCCAGGCTGGTCTCAAATTCTGGGCCTCATACAATCCTCTTGCCTTATTGTAACTTTAGGTTTCTCTGTTTTGCTGGAGAGATTAGCTTAGCAATGACTGGTAAATCTTAATATCCACCTTGCCTGAGTCCAAGGACTCAAAGGGGACTAGGATCACTAGCGAACTAGAAGTGCAGAGAGAACACTTTTAAGTCAGCACTGTTGGACAGAAAGACCATGCAAGCCTTACATGGAATTTTTCCTTTTTACTAACCACATTTAAAAAATAAGAAAAAGAAAAACAAAGTGAAATTCTTTTATTTCATATTTTATTCATCTTGGTAAAATATACACAACATAGAGTTTCCCTGTGTTGGGGTGTCCTTTCCTTGGCTGAACATCAAATGAGGTGCTGGTTTGGTCTGGGGGCCAAGATACAACAGTACCTGACCCAGGTTGGGTGCTGTGGCTCACACCTGTAATCTTAGCACTCTGGGAGGCCAAGGCAGGTGGATTGACTGAGCTCATGGGTTTGAGACCAGCCTAAGCCAGAGTGAGACCCTGTCTAAAAATAGCTGGCTACTGTGGTAGATGCCTGTAGTCCCAGCTACTTGGGAGGCTAAGGCAAGAGAATCACTTGAGACCTAGAGTTTAAGGTTGGTATGAGCTATGACAGAATGGCACTCTACCCAGGGCAACAAAGTAAGACTGTCTCAAAAAAAAAAAAAAAAAAAAAAAAAACCACACACACCTGGCTCAGAGCCTGAGGCTCAGTGAATACGGTGCCAGCCACATACACCAAGGCTGGCAGGTTCAAGCCTTTCCCAGGCCTGCTAAACAATGACAATTCCATCCAAAAGATAGGCATTGTGGCAGGCACCTATAGTCCCAACTACTCAGGAGGCTGAGGCAAGAGAATGGCTTAAGCCCAAGAACTTGACGTTACTGTGAGCTGTGATGCTACAGCACTTTACCGAGGGTGACACAGACTCTTGTGTTGGGGGGAAAAAAAAAACCTAACATGGTGGCATGTGGAGACAGGGCCGGGTTGTGGGCTTGCCCCGGGGGCATTAGAAGGTAACACCCCACACAAGCTGCTGTGCTCCCTTTTTAACTTGCATCAGAAAGCACGCTGTTTGGGTAACCCACTCCCCAATCAAGATGTGGGACATGTTCTGTCCCATGCCAGGGTTTTCCCCTCCTGCTGTTCTCCCCACTCCCGGCAGTACCTCCTGGCCCTGGTCTCTCTAGCTTGGCACTGATTGCTCAGTAGGTGGACTTCTGTGCTTCTGTGCCTGGTGGTATTCATTCAGCATGGTGTTTGGATTCCCTGTGTGTTTTTGTTTTTTGAGACAGTCTTACTTTCTCCCTGTAGAGTGTCATGGTGTCATGGCTCTTGCCTCAGCTTCCTGAGTAGCTATCTGGAACTACAGGCACCTGCCACAATGTCTGGCTATTTTTTTTTTTTTTTAGAAATGGTCTCGCTTTTCCTCTCGCTCTCCCACTTGCTCAGGCTGATCTCGAACTCGTGAGCTCAAGCGATCCACCCACCTTGGCCTCCCAGAATGCTGGGATTACAGGTGCAAGCCACTAGGCCCGGCCAGGATTCCCTGTTGATGCATATGTCAGCCACTGAGCTCCGTTCTGTCACTAAGCAGTTGCATGGACAAGCTATAGCCCCCATTCACTGCAAGGTATACCCTTTCTCCTGAGAGTGGGCACTAGAATCCTCTCTCATTCTCTTCCTAACTCTCTAACCTGGCCAAACACATAGTGGTGTCCAAGCTGTGTTGGGGTCAGAAGTCAGAGCCCCCATGGGTAGCTGATGGAAGCAGGGACTTCAAGGGGGGGAAGCAGTACACATGCTCATATGGTGCCAGCCAGATCCATGGCCTTGGGTTAAGTCCTGGCCACAGGAGACGCTGGGATGCAGGAGAGGGCAGGCAGGGGCTACAGAAATGGATACATCCAGAAAGGGAGGTGGTGACATATTGAGAAAACCAGGTCTCTATCCTGGCCAGTGAGGCCAGGCCTGCAGGAACACCAACCTGTTGGGGGAGCATTGAGCTGCCTACTTCCCAGGTCTGGACCTACCCCCATTCCAGCAATCCCCTGACCTCTACTCAACTGACATGCAAATGTCCCCAGTCTTCCCAGCATGCCCCTAAGGGCCCAAGGAACCCCAAAACGGGCTGTTCTGCAAAGAGGGCCCATGGTCCTTAAGGGAGTTGCAAAAGGATCTGTTCTCAGCTCCCAAAAGGTCAAGAACCCACTGGACCGAAAGAAGCAAATCTGTAGACACAGATGAGTAGTTACCAAGCCTAGGGTACCTGGGGTGGGAGAAGTAACAGCTAAAGGTTGCAATTTCGTTTGGGGATGAAAAAAACATTCTAAAATTCAGTGTGTGATGGTTGTATGACTCTGAATATCCTAAAACCACTCAACTTTGTACCTTAAATGGATAAGTTCTACACTCGTGAGTATTTCAAAGACTTTCAAGACAACCACAAAGGGCTACTGGGCCAGCTCAAGGGAGCTGGGAGGCAGGTCTCCTTTTCTAGAAGCATCTGTCTGGCACACCTGCTCTGTGCCTAGACCCCCACCCCCATGATCAGTGTTGGTATCACTTGAGATACAAGGACATACGGTGCTGGGTCTGCTGGGCCAGCCACTGTCCAGTGATGTCCACCCCAGGCTACAGAGGCATGGTCTCTCAAATGCCATTCTTGGCCATCAGATTAAAAAGCAACTGTGTCCCATCTCATCACACAGTAAGGTGGGAGCCTCATGAGTCTTCAGAGATATCAGCCCCAGCTTGAAGCCCATTAAATCCTCACAGTGGCCCTTGGTCTGAGGCACATATAGGCACCCCTCAGGTGGCCTGGCAGGAGGTGGCACCTCTAGGCCATATTTCCAGGCCTTTGGGGTGTGAATAACAGCTCCTAATGGTTGAAAGCCAGTCAGGGGCAATAGGCAGTGCTTGTTCAGAGTCAGAGAGAAGGCTCCAGGCCAAGGGTATTCCAGAAAGCGGGCTGGGGAAGTGTGGTTTCTGACTATGGCCTGGTCCACCCACGTGAGGGAGCCAGCGGCCCAGGCCTGCAGCCCCCAGTGTGTAATCCCTCACACCTGAGCCTGGCACCAGCACCACGATTTGTAACTGATTCTCACTCCAGCTTTCCCAAGGCACAACGCTGTCTGTCCTATTCACCTTTATTTGGATACGAGATGCTGGCCAGCGGACGGAAGGTGTTGCTGAGGCCCTCGGCAGCCTCGGCAAACTCTGTCACAGCAGGCCTGGGGTCAGGAGCCCTGGGGTCCTGGCCTGTGGTGCAGAGAGATACCTCCCCCATGAGCCCACACTGGGCCCTGGGGAGACCTCACAGCCTGGTGACTCCTGCTCTGTGGAAAGCAGCCCTCTGTATGAGTCCAGCTTCATCCACCTCAGGAGATGGTGGCATCAGCCTGGCCATCAGCCTGGGCTGCCTGGTACATACTGAGAAGTGAGGAGATGGTGCCCAGGAGGCCCACCAGCCACGGGGGGAAGCGGCCAGCCCACAGGACTCCCCGGGGCAGCCAGTGCACAGCGTTGGCCAAGTCGGCCAGGTTGCTGAGGAGCACCAGTGCCTCCAGCTGCATCTGCGTCTCCATGGCCCTCTGCTTGCTCCGGGGCAGCTGACTGTGGGAGCAGAGGGGAGCCATTCATGCCCACCCTCCAGACTCCCTCCCCAAGCTCTGGTATCCCCCAACCCTGAGGCAGGGAGGTGAGCACAGCCTGGGCCAGTGTGGGGTGAGGGTGGAACCAGCCCGCCATACCTGGTGAAAGCTGCCACAGGGCTCCGCAGCCTCTGTCTCAGCTTCAGCATCACCCGCAGGGACCTGCAAGGTCACAGTATATGGGAGGACACCCTCCCCAGAGCAAGCAGGTCAGCCCCCCAGTGCAGGCCCCACAGGATCAATGGGGTCTGCAGAAGCTGGGACAAATGTTTGGCCCTCCCCCGGCCCCATAGTCCTACACCTTCCCAGCCATGCCTCAGGAGCTCCTGGTGACTCATCCTTAATATGACCCAGGTCTGTTCAATGTTTCTGATGGAGCCATCCAAGCCTTGATCAGGGCTCTGCAAACCACGGGCCAAGCACCCACATAAGATGTTCACTGCCAGGTGGGAGGCTCCCTCTCTTTGGATGTGGACACCGGTGCTGGCCTGCAGGTGGCTAGCCCTAGGGCTGCTGCCTCCCCTCTGTGCCTCAGCCACCACACCTGCTACATGTGGAAAAGGCCCAACTTAGCACCATAGCTCCCCTGCCCCCACTGTGGAAACACCCCAGACACTAGGCTCGACCTATCAGAGGAGAATATGGACACCCTCTGGGTGCCCAGCACTGAGGAAGGGGCTCCCTGGAGACTCTGCGGCCATGTGTGGGGACCACCCCCCCCCCCCCGGCAGCTCCACAAGGCACCTGCACCCTGCAGCCTGGGCCATCAGGAATGAGGGGATGTAAATGTTCTGAGCTTCCCAAACAGAGCGGTCCAAAGCCTGGGCACATCTCTTCTGACCACCGTGTAACTGCAGGGCAGCACCTATGATGTGGTACAAGGGGGCTCCCTGGGGAACTAGGACAAAACAATTCCTGGGCTCTCCCAGGCCTGCTGGACCAGAAACTCTGGGTACTGGACTCTTATAGCTCTGCGTTACCAACCTCTGAGGTAATGTCTGACAGCCCAGGGCCCTGAGCACAGTCCTAAGAAGCAACAGCAACCTCCCCTTCCACTCCACCCTGACCTGCACACCCTCACTCACACCAAGTCCAGAGAAATGATGGAAAGCTACATGACTGGAAGAGCATGGGGAACACAGGATTTTTAGGGCAGTGGAACTACCCTGTATGATCCTATAATGGTAGGTACGTGTCATTGTGCCTTGGTCCAAACTTCTTAGTTGTACACCATGCATGGCCCTGAATATAAACTGTGGACCTGTGGTGACAATGATTCATCCATGGAGGTTCATCCATTGTAGCCAACACCCCATGCTGTGGGGTGCTGATGGTGGGGGAGGCTGTGTGCATGGGGGTGGGGTGGGGGGTGGGCCTGTGTGTGGACTCACTTTCTGCTTGGTTTTGCTGTAAAGCAAAAGTGCTCTACCAAAAATAGTCTATTTAAGGTGGCACCTATAGCATAGTGGATAGGGCGTGAGCCACATGCACCCAGGCTAGAGGGTGGCCAGGCCAGCTAAATAACAAAAACAACTGCAACAAAAAAATAGCCAGGTGCCTGTAGTCCCAGCTACTTAAGAGGGTGAGGCAAGACAATTGCTTAAGTCCAAAACTTTGAAGTTTGCTG
>NW_003852697.1:370034-378574 GCF_000181295.1 Otolemur garnettii
AAAAAAAAAAAAAAAAAAAAAAAGAGGAAGAATAGAACCCAGGCTGTCGCTAAAACAGAATTAGGAGTCTCTTGGGCCAGGGGTCACAAAGTCCCCTGAGGTGGGCCAAGGAAGAGAGGCTGTGATCCAGGCCCCCCTTTGGCAAAGCTGAGCCCCCTGGTGCATCCAAATCCCAGCCCAAGCACCCACCCTGGGACCCCCCCAGCACATGGGATAGGCCAGCACCACAGGCAGGCACAGTGCCCTCAAGGTGACCTCAGAGATAACGTAGGGCCCAACGGCAGGAGACAGTCACAACGCAGTGGCAGAGTGTGAGGTCAAAGGCAAGGGAAAAAAATCCCTGAAGTCTGAACAATGAGAGTCTCTGGTTTGGATGGTGAGTGGATTAAATACTCTGAGGTTTGTCCATTTCCCAAATTGCCTATAATAAGCAAAAAATTAGGACGTCTGGACCAGAGAAAAAGAGAACTACACTGTCAGGGCCTCACCTGTCCACAGCTGTGGATGCTGCCCACACAGCCAAACGTGCTCAGCCTCCCCTGAGCTTGGGGGCAGCCACACCTGGCTACAGGACCTGGGAAGATTTTGTAGCCACTGAAACATGGGGGCTGGTGTCTCTGCTCCTCTTAGTGTTCCCTGAGGCAGGGGATTCTGACTTAGCAGTTTGCGAAGAGGAACATATCTTAGAGGAAACCATTATCATAAGTTTTAGAAACCATATGGTTTTCAGAAGCCCAGAGCCAGTCAGGAAACTGCTGGCTGTTTTCTTTGGGAGGTGTCACCTGACAGCAACCAACAGGCCTTCTGTCCAGGTCCCCATGACTGGTCAGCAGAATTAGCCCCCTCTCCCAGAAGGAGCCCACATCCTAATCCCTGGAACCTGGGATTCTGTTCCCTCCCTTGGCAAAAGGGACTTTGCAGGTGGGTTGAGGATCTTTGTGAGACATTATCCTGGATCATCCAGGTGGCCCAGTGTCACCCCAGGGTCCTTAAGAGGGAAGCAGGAGGGTCAGAGTTGGAAGGCAACATGACCGGGGAGCAGATATTAGAGTGATGCACTTGGAAGACAGAGGTAGGGACCACAAGCCAAGGAACATGGACGGCCTTGAGAAACTAGAAAAGCCAAGGAAATGGATTCTCCCCTGTGGCCTCTAGAAGGAACCAGCCCACACCTTGATTTTAGCCCAGTGATGCCTATTTCAGACTTCCAACCTTCAGAACTATAAGATACTAAAATTATGTTGTCTAAAATGACCAAGTTGATGGTTATTAGAAACAAATACAACAAAAAAGAATTTCAAGAAAAGGAAGAAAACTCAAAGAGGCAAGGAACCCCACATTACAAACCCAACGCAACCTGCTGCTGCCCTGCTTAAGACACCCCTCAAAGGACCTCGGGTGCTCCCTTCCAGCTGACACCACTTACCTGGCAACCCCCAGGAGCAGGGACAGGCCCCAGAAGGCTGTGCTCAGTGTCCACCACCGGGAAGCATCCACGTGGAGGATGTTGGCATCGGCAGCCCAGGCTATGTGCTCACAGGGGTAATAGAGCTGGTCGGCCAGGTTGCCCAGCACAGACACCCAGCGGACAAAGATGTCCTCCTCCTGCAGACAGGGGAGAGGTGGGCCTTGAGTCTGACCTACCCATGGCCTGTTTTAGGGCTGTGGCCCTGCCAGGCTGCAATGAGATACCTGTTCTGCAGGAGAGAGGCTATAGGGCTGGGCCTCAGCACTGGGGAATTTAAGTTCCCAGGGAATTCCCAAGTGTGACTAAGCTGGGATCCCTGCATCATAGCCTTCCTTCCTGAAGCCTTCCAGCTCCTGCACACGGGTCTCAGCAAAGGCTCTCTGATGTAGAAAACCCAGACCGGGAAGAACAGGGCGGCACAGTGACAGGCATGTGTCCCAGGTGCTGCAAGGTTTGTGTTGCCTCCCTCAAACTCAAGAGGGGTCACTGTCTTCCCCTTATAGACCGCCAGACTGAGGTGCTAAGGGAAAGCCACCTGCCCTAGCTCAGGTTCTGGAGCCCACAAGGGGTCTCTGCCATGCACTGAGCCCACACCCTCTACCCCAAATTCTCAACAACCGCCTGCACCCAATGAGGCAGCTTCAGTGAGGCTGCAGGAGGGCAGCAGAGGCCCAGCTCCTGGGACTGCATCCCCGATCCTGCTCCTCAGGACTCAGCCACTTCCTGAACTTTCATTTATTTTCTAACTTTTACCCCATCATCCTCACTTGTCCCAAAGTCTTCCCTGTGCAGGCAGTTTATGATTTTCTTAAATTTTGCTGTCTTTTTTTGAGATCATCAAATGTGATGATCTGTGCCCCAGGAAAGGGAGGGAGGGAAGTTCTTGGGGATGCATCAGAGGCATACAGAGGAGGAGGATGGGATAGTTGACAAGAGACGAAGCAGGTCCAGAGAAACACTCCTGATTTGGGATGACTGGGCTGTGGGCACATGGAGCTGAACAGGAGAACATCTGAGCAGCAAGTGGCTAGAGGGAAGACCCCTGGGAGGGCATCCCTGAGGCGCATGACCTATGCAGCCTCTGAGATGTCTCCCTTAAGGGCGGGATGGCCCTAGAGAGGACCACTACTCTAATCAGCTGACATTTATGTGGGATGCTGCAGGGATGGGGCTACCCCTTGCAGCACTGTCATAATAGCAAAGGCTTAAAAATCATCTATGTGCCCATCAACAGGGTATTGGTTAAATAAATCACAGTCCACCTATACAGCAGAATACTATGTAGCCATAAAGAATGAAAGAGCTGGGCAGCGCCTGTGGCTCAGTAAGTAGGGGACCAGCCCCGTATACTGAGGGTGCCAGGTTTGAACGCAGCCCCGGCCAAACTGCAACAAAAAATAGCTGGTGTTGTGGTGGGCACCTGTAGTCCCAGCTACTTGGGAGGCTGAGGCAAAAAAATCACCTAAGCCCAAGAGCTGGAGGTTGCTGTAAGTTGTGATACCACAGCACTCCATCAGGGTAACAAAGTGAGACTCTGTCTCAAAAAAAAAAAAGAAAGAACTGGCTTGGCACCTACAGTTCAGTGCTTAGGGAGCTGGCCACATACACGAAGGCTGGTGGGTTCGAACCTAGCCCAGCCCTGCCAAACAACAATGACAACTACAACAACAAAAAATAGCTAGGCACTGTGGCAGGCACCTGTAGTCCCAGATACTTGGGAGACTGAGACAAGAGAATCACTTAAGCCCAAGAGTTAGAGGTTGCTGTAAGTTGTGATACCTCAGCACTCTACCAAGGGCAACATAGTGAGACTGTCTGAAAAAAAAAAAAAAAGCACTCTTCTTAGACTCATAAGAAATAATCTCCAACTTGTACTATTAAAAGGGAAAAAAACTCTATTCATGTAAACTGTGTATTTGCCTGTATAAGTAGAGGAAACTTGATGAAGGAGACACAAGAAGCTGACCACAGTGCCCGCCTTGGAGGGAGAAATGTGGGAGCCTGGACATTCAGGAAGGAAGGAAATTTTTAAAATTATATACCCTTTTGGAATATACAAACGTGTAAGCTATTTTAAAGCAAAATGAGAACATCTGATGATCTCAAAAAAGAAAGCAAAATTTAAGAAAAGCATCAACTGCCTACACAGGGAGGACTTTGGGACAAGTTAATGAAATGCTGACTGCAGCCACAGCCTCGGGCTTCCTGAGGTCTGTAGCTCCACATTACCTCTGCCCCCAGGCCGTACTGCTTAGTGTAGACGAACATGGCCAGGTCATCAAAGAGTCGCAGGACGGTCCTACAGTGGCTGAGTTGGGTGGACACTGCCAGCAAGCGCGTCCCCACTTCAGAACTGGCAGGACATTGTTCCAGCAGGACCCCACCGACCAGTTGGCAGCAGTACCCCAGAGTTCGGATCTGTAGGAAACCAGAAGCCATAAGCATGATATTGCTACTCAAAGGACTACACTGGATTACCCCTGACCTGGCCGTGGGCTCTGCTGAGTTGAGCATGAGGAAGATTATAAATCTATAAACTTCCAGTAAAAACTGAAAGTTTAAAAGCTTACTGTAGGTGGGACAAAGAAACATGACATCATTTTCCAGAGGCACTATGGAGAGCACCAGCTAATGTCACAGAGGGGCACAGCCTTTGATGACAGATGTAACAGAGACAATGAAAACAAAACTCTTTTATTTCCTACCTCTTGGGTCCTCCTTTTCCCATCAGGTAGGAGGAGGAGACTAAAATGTATATTTGCATCTACCTGGCTGGACCAAAGCCCTTGGCTGGGCTGAAGGTTGATCAGGCCTCAACTCATTGGACAAAATAATAATTTCCTTGAATTACGTTAGAGAAAAGAAACACACTCAGTAGGTGATTGTGAACATAGTGAACTAGATCAGCTTCACCACCCTTTTAATTATTTCATCTGCTTTTCAGAAACTGCTATTTTATACCTACTTTTTGGGAGGGTGTGATGCGAGAGTCTCACCTTCTCACCCTGGGTAGACTGCGTGGTGTCACCTTAACTCACGGCAACCTCAAACTCCTGGGCTCAAATCTTCTTGCCTCAGCCTCCTGAATAGCTGGGACTACAGAAGCCACCACAATGCCCAGATAATTTTTCCATTTTAGTAAAGGTAGGGGCTCACACTTGCTCAGGCTGGTCTTGAACTGCTGAGCAACCCACCTTCCTTGGCCTCCCAGAGTACTAGGAGTACAGAAGTGAGCCACTGTGCTTCTCCTGTTTTCTTTATTACTATTACTTGTAATTCCTTCTGAACTCTGTGGTAATGGTAAAATGTCCCAACTCGTGGGGTGGATGGGGAGATTTGTTAAAACCTGAATGCCCAGTCATAAGGAATTTGCTTGGAATCTAAATACACTACCTGGTACAACTTCCTGTAAGAGACTGGCCAGGCCTGGAGGGAATAAACTAAATGCTCAAACCAGCAGGGATGTGGTTGGAACGCACTATCTAGCCATAGGAGGGGTCTTGCAATACCCTAAATCCCCATACAAGACTGCTTGGGACAACCCAAGGTCCAACTACATTGGCCTGTCAGGTCCTAAATGTCCAAACAAGAGAATGTTTGGTATGGAAATGTCTAGCCAGGTTTGGGCTTGGCAGGAACCATCTAAACGACCAACTACAGGGCATCTGCTGGAACCCATCCTGGCGAGGCACCGCAAAGGCCTGAAAACAGAGGGATCCTGGTGCTAAGTAAGGAGACACAGCTTAAATGCCCAGCTCGAGGGGATGCGGTCAGAACCTAAACGTGCAGCCATAGGGAGAGCCCTGCACCATCCTAAATGCCTATAGGGGACTGCTCGGGACAGCCCTGAGATTAACTTCAGCGGCCTGGTCGGATCTTAAATGGGAGGCAGGTAAATGTCCAACCAGGTGGCGTTGGCAGAACCACCTAGCGGCGGCGGATAGGAGACCGTGTTTGAGCCTAGCTCGGACAGGGCCGCTACAGTGGGAGAAATTCGCCGTCGCTCTGGCCTCAGTTTCCCCGTATCTGATTTTGGCCAAAGGCCAGGACTTCCGGCCCAGGTCCACCCCTGCCTCACCAGGCGGTCCCGACCCCTGTAAGACTCCAGCGCCGACGCCAGGCCGCTCAGCGACGCCATGGCAACTCCGCCGTGACGTCACCGCGGCGTCGGCGCGTCGCTCCAGGAGACGGAGCCAGGCTGCACTCTGGGAGAGTTCGTCCGGAAGGCCCGCGTACACGCGCTCTGCGCAGGCGCAGCCGCAACTTTTTAGCCCTGGCGCTAGGCTTGGGGGAGGAACCGACTTTGCAAAATGTTAGGCCATCGCTTGTGTGTTGTCTGGGCCTGTGCATCCAGAATGATCCTCTTATCAGCTAGCTGCATCCTGCCCCATGGCGGCTTCACCAACTGCTCACAAAACAAAATGAATCAAAATTAACGAACTACCCACACACATAACACTAAATAATCCAAGCAAAGCCAACCTGTTAGCAGTGGTTCAAGAAGTTTTTCTTTTCTCTTTTTTTTTAGAGACAGAGTCTCACTCTACCGCCTTCAGTAGAATGCTGTCACGTCACAGCTCCCGGCACCCTCCAACTCTTGGGCTTAAGCGATTCTCTTGTCTCAGCCACCCCAGGAGCTGGAACTACAAGTGCCTGCCACAACGCCCAGCTTTTTTGTTGCAGTTTGGCCAGGGCCAGGTTCGAACCCGCCACCCTCAGTATATGGGGCCGGCGCCCTCCTCACTGAGCCACAGCTGCCATCTGAGTTTTCCTTTCAGTTTTCCTGCTTTGCCTGCATTGTCTACTTGTCTTCAGTGAACAAGTATGATTGTTGTAATATTAATAGCGTAAGACATCTCTTCAGGCATTAAGAAAATGCATAGAATCGTTCCAGAAGAACAATCTGGGCTCGGCGCCTGTGGCTCAAGTGGCTAAGGCACCAGACACATACCCCTAAGGTGGTGGGTTCAAAAATCCAGCCCGGACCCGCCAAACAAAAATGATGGCTGCAACCAAAAAATAGCCTGGCGTTGTGGTGGGCGCCGGTGGTCCCAGCTACTTGGGAGGCGGAGGCAGGAGACTCGCTTGAGCCCAGGAGTTGGAGGTTGCTATGAGCTGTGATGCCACAGCGCTCTACCCAGGGGGACAGCTTGAGGCTCTGTCTCAAAAAAACAAAAAAGAACAATCTGGTAACACAGATGATTGGAGAAAAGATTAAATTTTCACCTTTATACCATTTTGTTGTAGCTTTTGGGTTTTGTGCAATATGCATGTATTATCCAAAAAAAAAAAAAGGTTTCAAAAACTTGATTCACATTTTTTTCTTTTATTGAGATGAAATTTACGTAACATGAAATTCACCATTTTTAAGTACACAATTCAGAGTATTTAGCAGTACATTCACATGTTGTACAACTACCACCCCTTGCTAGTTTTGAAGTTCATCACCCCCAAAGAAGACTCTTGTAGGAGACCAGTATGCTGCTCCAAAATGTGCCATCTTGACATAAGAATTATTTTGAGCTGGCTTGGCGCCTGTGGCTCAAGTGGCTAAGGCGCCAGCCACATACACCTAAGGTGGCGGGTTCGAATCCCCAGCCGGGCCCGCCAAAAAACAATGATGGCTACAACCAAAAAATGGCCAGGCGTTGTGGCAGGCGCCTGTAGTCCCAGCTACTTGGGAGGCTGAGGCAGGAGACTAGCTTGAGCCCAGGAGTTGGAGGTTGCTATGAGCGTGATGCCATGGCGCTCTACCCAGGGGGATAGCTTGAGGCTCCATCTCAAAAAAAAAAGAATTATTTTGAGCTGAAGGCAATTGAAAAGTGGATACAGGAAAAGCTCTCTGCCTTCCCCCTATTTGCCTAAAAGCAGGACACAAATGTACAAAGGTGCCCTTCTTGCCTCTCTACCAGGAAGGGCAAATGTTGATCACCAGAGACACCTTTAGACTCCTGTCTGGTAACATCTTTAGATTGCAAGGAAGGAAGCTTTGGAACACTGTGTAACAAAAGCTTTACTAACTAGCCTTTACCATTTATCTGCCTTCCCACAAATTGCTTCTCTTAGAGACTCAAAGTCTTTTCCCTTTGTCTTGTCACGTCTCCAAAAATCTACTGTTCTGTGTTGAAGATGCTATGTATGCCAATGTGCTAAAATTAACACTTCTTTGAGAATGACTCATTTCTCTGGGTATCACCTATGTATATACTTGAGGTTTACATGCTAACAAATTTGTTTTTCCCTTGGTAATTTTTTCCTTATAGGCATCCATTCCACCAAAAGATAGAAGTAAAATTATTTCTCCTCCCTTACCCTCTGTTCCCACTTGCTTTCTCAATGCCCTCCCCCCCTCCCCCGCCCACTCCTGGCAACCACTAATTTGTTTTCTCTGTCTCTCTATATATTTACTTATTCTTGATATTTCATATAAATAGAATCATATTCTATGTGACCATTTGTATCTGGCTTCCTTTACTGAGCATAATGTTTTTGAGGTTGAACCAAGTTACACCATGTACCATAATTTCATTCTTTTTGCAGCTATATAATTAATATTCCACTGTAGGGATAAACATTTTGCTTATCCATTCATCAGCTGATGGACATCTGACCTGTTTCCACCTTTTGGCTATTGTGAATAAGTGCTGCTATAAACATTCATTTACATATACTTGAGTCTGTTTCAATCCTTTTGGCTATATACCTTAGAGTAGAATTGTTGGATCATATGGTAACTCTATGTTTAACTTTTTCCAGTCCCACAGCATTGCAGAGTTCAAACTTCTCCACATCCTTACAATATCCTTTTTCTGTATTATTGTAGCCATCCTAGTGTGTGTGAACTTGCATTCCATTGTGATATTTTACATTTCCCTGATGACTAATGGTGTTGACAGGTTTCCTTTTGCAAAATATTTCCTCTTGATGTCAACTCTTTTTTTTTTTTTAAGAGACAGAGTTTCACTTTATTGCCCTTGGTAGAGTGCTGTGACATCACAGTTCACAGCAACCTCCAGCTCTTGAGCTTAGGCAATTCTCCTGCCTCAGCCTCCCAAGTAGCTGGGACCACAGG
>NW_003852697.1:378883-396606 GCF_000181295.1 Otolemur garnettii
CCACCTTGGGTGTACATTGCTGGCGCCTTAGCCAGTTGAGCCACAGGCACAGAGCCTTGATGTCAGCTCTTATTATTCTTGTCTCTCAATCACCATGTTCCAACCACATTGCCTTTCTCCTGTTCTCTGAAGTTACAGCACATTTCTGCCTAAGGATGTTCCCTCTGCCTGGAACGTTCCTGCTGATTCCTACAACAGCTCCTTCCCTGATGTCCTTTGGTATTTACCCAAATGTTGTCTTCTCAGGGAACCTCCCTGATCACACCTCCTTGGGCACTTCCTACCCATATTGCCTGCTGCTTTGTTTTCCCACTTAGCTTGTAATGCTACCAAAATGTAACTGCATATTTTGCTTATGTATGGAGTTGTTGGTCTCTTCCTCAACAGAATATAAACTCTACTAGGGCAGCAATTTTAATCTGTTTTGTTCACAGCTATATCCCCACAGCCGGGCACAAAGTAAGTGTCATCATTTATGGGGCTCAGCACCTGATCCAAGCTTACTTCTGGTGCCTCCTATGGTCCTGGGAGACCTTGTCCACCCCCACGATTTTTGTAGCTGCCTCTTAGCTGGCTCCTCCCCGTCTCCAATCCTGATCTGTCTCCTGCTCCCCAATGTGCTACAAGCTGCTCATGCCCAGCAAGTGCCAGCAGCATTCTCAAACATCTTGCTCTTAAGTCTTCATCTCATGGGCAGCCCTGCCATACACCCAGTCACCTGGCTGTAGACCAAGATGCCCTGCTTACCCCCTTTCCCTCCACACATACCCACATCCCACCACTCACCAAAATATCCCTTGAATCTGTTCACTTCTTCCAACCCACAGCTATATCCTAGGGCAGCCTCATTCTGTCACCCACACCCTGAGCCCCTGCCTTCCCTGGCTACCTCTTTCTCCACAACATCCTACAAGACCTTTTTTTTTTTTTTTATAGACAGGGTCTCACTCTGTTACCAAAGTAGAGTGAGAACCTGCCAAATAGTGGCGGGTTCAAACCCGGCCCCTGACCAACTGCAACAAAAAATAGCTGGGCGTTGTGGCAAAGCTGGAGTTCAGTAGCACAATCGTAGCTCACTGCAGCCTCCTGGGTTCAACTGATCCTCCTGCCTCAGTCTCTGAGTCAGTCACATGCCATCACACCTGGTTAATTTTTTTCTCTTTTGAGACAGAGTCTCACTATGTTGTCCTCGATAGAGTACTGTGGCGTCACAACTCACAGTAACCTCAAGCTCTTGAGCTTAAGCGATTCTCTTGCCTCAGTGTCCCAAGTAGCTGGGACTACAGGCACCTGCCACAAAGCCCAGCTAATTTTTTTTTTTTTTGGTTGCAGTTGTTTAGCTGGCCCAGGCTGGGTTCGAACCCACCACCTTTGCTGTATGTGGATGGTGCCATAACCACTATGCTACAGGCACTGAGCTGCACCCAGCTAATTTTTATTTTGTGCAGAGACAGGATCTCACTATTGCCCAGGCTGTTCTCTAACTCCTGGACTCAAATGACCTTCCTTCCCTCAGCCTCCTAAGTAGTTGGGACTACTTAGCCCACCATGACCAGCTCATTTTTAAATCCTTTTTGTAGAAATGGGGGTCTCACTATGTTCCAAGAGACTCCTTAGCTTCCACATCCATCAAACACCTATCACTAGTCCAGGGAGCTATGACAATTGTGCCACTGCATGCACCCTCCTCTCCCCAAATTGGGGTAACTGCAGCAGAAAAATCAACCTGGGAGTGGTGGTACAAGCATGTGGTTCCAGATACTCAGGAGGCTGAGACAAGATGATCACTCGAGCTCAGGAATTCAGGGCTGCAGTGAGCTGTGATCATGCAACCATACTCCAGCCACTCTAGCCTGGGTGACAGAGCAAGACCACATCTCTAAAAAATAAACATATTTTGGGCAGCACCTGTGGCTCAGTGGGTAGGGCACTGGCCCCATATACCAAGGGTGGTGGGTTCAAACCCAGCCCTGGCCAAACTGCAACAAAAAAATAGCTGGGCATTGTGGTGGGCACCTGTAGTCCTAGCTACTCAGGAGGCTGAGCCAAGAGAATCACCTAAGCCCAGGAGTTGGAGGTTGCTGTGAGCAGTGTGATGCCATGGCACTCTACCAAGGGTGATAAAGTGAGACTGTCTCTACAAAAAAAATAGAATAAAATAAAATAAACATATTTTTAAAACTCCAAGGCAAGGTCCAGGCATGTAGAGGGAAGGAGGTCTCTGGCTGCAGAGCCTACTGCTGCATGAGTGAGCGACCATTTCTCCCAAGCCTGTGCCATCACCAACACCCCTGAAATAGCACTATGCATTTCTCTGAGCACTTAAGGGTGTCAGGCCCTATTCCAGGCATCCAAGATACAGCAGTGAGTTCTGCAGGTGAGTTCTGCACATTCATCTAGTCAGAGATGAATGTGACCTTTGAATTAAGGGAGCTGGCCTTGGTGTTGCTAGGGGCTAGCCTGGCAGTCACAGCTGGCACCTGTGTCCTTCTGCTGTACATAAACAATTTCTCAGAAAGCCAACATTAGACAAGGCCACTCTGTGACCATGATGGAATAAGACAAAACAAGTCCACTCAGCAATCACGTCTGAACAGAGGCAGACATGAACGTCGTCCGCACCATAAGAGCAGCCAGACCCCCTCTTTTCCTGACTAACTCGAGCAGCAGCTATTCCTTACCAATCACAGCTTTAGTCTCGCTCCGTTCATCTGACTCCATGATGGTGACTAAGATGCTTAGTAAGATGCTTACCTGTCTCCCTTGCTTCCTATTAGCATCTAGATCCATCTTCTGGGTCCTCCTTTCTCCATAAGCAAGAAGACGAGGCTGAAATGTATATTTGCCTCTGTCTGGCAGAGCAAAAACCCTTGCCTGGGCTGGCAGCAGGGCAGCAGGAGATCTGGTCTCACCTTCGTGAACTAAACAATAATTTGCTTAAAGTTAATGAGAAAGAACACACCTAAATCAGTGATCTGAGACATCACAAACTGAGTCACCTTCACCACCCTTATTTATTATTATTATTATTTTAGCAAGGCTCATCACTTTAGAAAACCACCTTTATTATATCTTTAAGTATTTCATGTTTTAGAAAATGCTTTTCCTTTTTAAAAAATTTGTTGGCTCGGCGCCTGTGGCTCAAGTGGCTAAGGCGCCAGCCACTTACACCCAAGGTGGTAGGTTCGAATCCAGCCCGGGCCCGCCAAACACAATGATGGCTGCAACCAAAAAATAGCTGGACGTTGTGGCGGGCACCTGTGGTCCCAGCTACTCTGGGAGGCTGAGGCAGGAGACTCGCTTGAGACCAGGAGTTGGAGGTTGTGAGCTGTGATGCCACAGCACTCTACCCAGGGGGACAGCTTGAGGCTCCTGTCTCAAAAAAAAAATTTGTTATTGCAACATAATATTATACATATAACATAAAACTGACCATCTTAACCATTTTTAAGGGCACAGTTCACTAGCATTAAGTACATTCACATAGTTGCGCACCATCCATCTCCCCAACTTTGTCATCTTCCCAAACTGAAACTCTGTCTCCCTTAAATAACAACTCTCTATTCTCACCTTGGCTGGGTTTTTGTTTATTTGCTGGTTTTTTGAAGACAGGATCTCATTCTGTTACCTAGGCTGAAGTACAGTGGTGAGATCATAGCTTACTGCAACCTAAAACTCCTGATCACTGGTGATCCTCCTGCGAAGCTAGGACTATAGGCTCATACCACCAAACACAGCTAATTTTTCTAACTTGTAGAGACAGCGTCTTGCTACACTGCCCAGGCTGGTCTCAAACTCCTGGCCTCAAGTGATCCTCTCACCATAAGCCACCATGCTTGGCCCTTCCCTGGGTTTTTTAAAAGTGCATATACTTAAAGGATACAGTGTGATGTTGTACTATATGTACACATTGCAGAATGATTAAATCAAGCTAAGTAAAGTATCCATCACCCCACATACTTATTTTTTTGATGAGAACATTTAAAATCAATTCTCAGCAATTTTTCAAGTGAACAATATACTACCATCATTGTCTTGTTTTTATTTGCCTGATCATCTCAAAAAACAAAGTAAAATTTCCAGCCAGTAAATGCATCTAACAGAGAGTGAAGCCCTATTTCTTTAAACCCTCCCCCATGACATCTAACAGGACCCCAAATTCTATAATGTGTTATAACCCTCTCCTGGGCATGCACTCTTTTGCTATGAGTAATGAGCTTGAATTTGTTCAACTACAAGCACATTCCTGGTGGTCTTTAGCTGGGGACCAGGAGAGGACTGACCCCTTTGAAGGGTACTATGGGGGGGTCTGTCAGCCCTGAAATGTCATTAGGGGTACAGTGACTCAGGAAGGTAGGCCCATTTTGTGTGGAGTGTGTTAGGAGGCAGAAGAACAGGAAAACTTTGGAACGCAGTAACAACAGACACAAGTATCTTGTTGCATCGAATCCTTACCACTGCTTTCTGAGGCGGATACCATTGTCAGTCTCATTTTCTACACAACAAAACTGAGACTCCAAGAAGTCAAGTCACCTGCTTGGGTCCCTTGAGCTCTCAGGAGGCAGGATTCACACTCACATCTTCCTGATTTATTTTCTTTCTTTTCTCTCTTCTCTCCTTCTCTCCCCTCTCCTCTCTCTCTCTCTTTCTTTTTTGACAAGGTCTTAACTATATCACCCAGACCTCAGTCTTCCAGGTAGCTGAGCCTATAAGCACATGCTACCACACCTGGCTTTTGCCTCCTAATTTTTCTCCTAGCTACCCCCCAAGGTGCTCATGAACCATTATGACAAAAGCTCTTGGGGTCATAATGGGCACATCTGGACCATACTTGGATGCAGCCTTGGCAATAACATGAGGTGTCCTCTGGAAGACTAGGGACAGATGGAGTCTGAGGGTCCAGCCTGTGGCCAAGTACGTTTCCTAAGACTCACTAGACCCACACCTTCTTTTGAGGTAGGTACTCTGTCCTTGTCCCTGGTGTGCAAAGGATAAAACTGAGGCTTATGGGAGCTCAATTACTTATTCTAAGGTTACCTAGACAGTCATCTCAGTTGTTGGATTTCCCTTAAACTATTTTGGAAACTTCTTGACTCTCAACTATTTCAGGTGGCAAAATGATCCAAAAAGCAACACAACTATACACTAAAAAACTGTGGTTTTGTTATAAAACACACACACACCTTGGTATGTGTTTTCTAAAGAGGCAGACATGAGCACACGGTTGTGGGTTGAAATGATCTGGGAAGGCTCCCTGTAGAGGTGAACCTGAGAGCCAGGAGTGCTAGTGGGCACCCAGGGTTTTCACAGGGGTGAAGAGTGGAGACACCTGTGCTCTGTGCAAAGGTGAGAAAGTCCCAGTTGACTGAACAGGGGAGAGTAGGCAGAGGGTTGGAGCCTGAAGTTAAAGGTCAAAGAAGGGAAGGGAGAGGTGTGTAATCCTCAGGCAGTTTGAAGACAGGAAGAGCTTGAGGAGAAGAAGCAGGTCCCAGGACAAATGCAGGGGGCAGGAAGACCAATGACAAAGTCTGTGGCAGAAATGGCTCAGCTCCCGGAGCAGCTGGGACTACAAGTGCTCCCCAAAATGCCTGGCTATTTTTAGAGACAGGGTCTGGCTCTAGCTCAGGCTGGTCTCAAACTCCTGAACTCAGGCAATCCACCTGCCTCAGCCTCCCAGAGTTCTACAATTACAGGTGTAAGCCACTACAGCTGGCTTCCCATTACCTTTCCAATCTCATTGCCTACCAACCTCAGGGTCTTTGCACTTGCTATTCCCTCTGCCTGGAATGTACTCAAATTACTCAAATGCCTCCCTCCTCACCTTTTCCTGGCTTTTGGACAGAGTTTCACTATGTTGCCCTCGGTAGAGTGCTGTGGTGTCACAGCTTACAGCAAACGCAAACTCTTGGGACTATAGGCGCCCACCACAACGCCCAGCTCTGTTTTTGATGTAGTTGTCATTGTTGTTTAGCAGGCCCAAGCTGAGTTTGAACCTGCCAGCCCCTGTGTATGTGGCTGGCGCCCTAGCCACTGAGTTACAGGTGCCCAGCTCTTTTCCTGGTCTTTGATAATTGCAAAACCCTCCCCCAAACCCTAACCTTCTGCCTTGTGTGACTTTATCCCCCATATCGCTTGTAATTTACTCTTCAATGTATGCTGTTACACTTATTCGTCAATGTCTGTCACTGCCTGTCCCATTATCAATACACAAGAGCAGGCCTCTAGGTCTGTTTTGCTAGTAATGTAACTCTCCCATCCCTAGGGCCTAGAATAGTGCCTGGCACGCAGTGGGCACCAAATGAATGCTTACTTACATCTCTACTTTCCCTGAGGGCGACCACAGGGACCCCATCTCCCTGCCCAGTGCCTGGCGCACAGAAAAGAGTAAAAGGCAGTATCGTCCCTCGCGGGCAGTTGCTCAGTCGCGTATCTCCGCTCCCCTCGCAGGTGACGCCGCGTCCAACGATGGCCACAGGCGCCCTTCTGCCGTGCCCGCTGTCCCGGCTGGACTTCCTCAAGGCCTCACACTTCGCGCTGGGGCCCGACCCGCGGCTACATCGGGGCACCATGCGCTCCACGTTGCACCGGGACTTCCCCGCCTATCCGGGGTTCACCTGGCCACACCCGAGTCCGCCGCCGCCGCGCGCGCCGCTCTTCCATGTGGACGCGCGCTGGGCCGGCGAGGAGCACGTGTCGGAGGCGCGCCGCGCGTTCCCGCCGCCGCCGGAGCAGGCGTGGGAGCAGGAGAGGGAGCTGGTGCGGGAGCGTACACGCGCTATGCAGGCCAGCAGCGTGCTCATGCACGCGGACGCCCGCGCCGGCTCCAGACTGTCCAACGCCCGTGCAGCCTACGGCTGGCCTGAGTTGCCCGCGCGTGCCCGAGAGACAATCCGCGGCGCGCGCCTCATCTTCGACCGCGACTCGGTGCCTTCCGGCGACCGAGACCAGCTACGCATCCCAGCCACCACGCACCAGGCGCTCTTTCCGCCCCACGACGCGTGCCCGCAAGCCCGCGCACCCTGCAGCCACCTCGGTGAGCGCGCGCCAGGGGCCTCCCGGGCCTTTTGCTCAACCTCAGTGGTTCTCAAAGAGGAGCCGGGATTCTGCAACATCCTCTCCTCACCCCGCGAGGGAGGATGACAGTATCTGGAAACATTTTTGGATATCACGAATGGTGGCGAGGGTGCTGATAGCATGCAGTGGTAGTAGCCAGGGATGCTACAAAGCTCGCTACCAGGCATGGGGCAACCCCAAATGCCAGTAGTAGTGAGGCTCTGAACCATGGGACCTTCCTCAGTTCTCACCGTGGGTAGAGTGGGCATATCTCCTGAATCTGTCCAGGGTCTGCTGTGAGGTGGGAAAAAGTTACGAATTTTGATTTGAGATCAGGCAAACCTGCTAAGTTCTCTGCCTACACACATTCCACCCTCCTCCCCAGCCCTACCACCTTGGTAGCTGTGTGACTCAGTAATTGGAACTCTCCAAACCTCAGTTACCTCATCTACAAAATGAGTGCAGTTGCAGGGCCTGACTTCATAGGCGCTGGTGAAGCCCAGTGTGCAAGGTATGCATGGCGTATAGTAAGCACTCAACAAAGAGTAGCCATTGTCTAAGCGAATTTCCAATTCCGTCTTCCCAGGGGCCCTTCTTGTGGACACCACTAGTCAGAGGCCCTCCAAAGTGGGCTCAGGGATTCTCCTACCTGGATTTGACTCTTAGTTCTGTTTCCTACTTTCTGTGATTTCTGGCAAGTCACTTAATCGCTCTGAGTCTCGGACTGTAAAATGGGGGTATAATGCCGTATCCAAAACCAGGTGCAAAGCACTTAACCTAGGTGCCTGGCTCAACACCACTTGGTACCTACCTAGGTATAATACCAATACTGTTGGTATTATTTTAAAAGTTTGGGGATGTTTGCCAGATGTCCCTCAGTCCAGACTGGTCATGACAGCCCAGCTCCTATTTCTAGGAAAGAAACGAAATTCCAGTGGGTCTGCAGGAATCTATCCCATTCTCTCTCTGTCTCTCTCTCTCACCTCTGTCTCTTTTTCTCCCCCCACTCCCCACTTATCCTCAGGGGGCCCCAACATCCTAACATGGGACTACAGGGGACAGGATGGGACTTCCTACCAGAGACAATTCCAGGCCCTGCCGGGCCCACCTGCATTGATGTGCAAGAGGGTAAATCAAGGCTGAGCCAGGGCTGCTGAGGAGGGCAGCAATAGGGCTGGATTTTGGCCTTCCCATTCCTGTCTGCCCACAGGCCTCCTCTAGTGTGGAACTTGGAGACTGCAAGATTGGCTATAGACCCATGTGTTCAGAGCAGAAACAGGCCTACAGACCCCAGGGCCTGTCCCCAGACAGGTACAAAGGGACGACTGCCTTCTCACTCAGATGGGACAATTGGCTTTCAGCCACATGTGGGATGGGCCATATAGAGTTCCAGGGCCAATACTCTGCCTTTGAGGTCTCCAACACTGTTAGGCAAGGTGCACTATTGTGCTAGATCTCCCACTATTAGCACCCCCAACACGGGCATTGGGCAACCTGCTTCCCTTTCCTGGGAGTCATAAGGGCCCAGATGGAGCCCACCTTTCCTTATTCTTGGTGGAATAATACCTTGCCTATAGGTATGAAAAGGCCCAGGCTGCAGCCCACATCCACTACGTGAATATTTCTCCTGGAGATGGCCTCTTTCATGACAGGACCACCAAGAGCGAGCACTTCTACCCCCAGGAGCCAGGTGAGAGCTGCTGCCTGCCCCACCGCGGGCTTCCATGGGCAGGACAGCTCAGCACCTACTCTGCCACTGGCAGAACCTTTTGTTCTTCACCACGATCAGACTCCAGAGTCGCACATCCTGAAAGGAAATTGGTGCCCTGGCCCGGGCAGTCTGGACACCTTCATGCGGTACTTCTATGGCCAGGTCAGCAGGAAGAGTGGGAAGGCAGCAGGGCTCGCCAGGGAAAATGGCTTCTCAGACAGCGCAAATAGCAAGTGCAAAGGTCCAGGGTGGGAATGAGCTTGCCTTTGAGTATGGAGGAAGCTACAGGATCTGTTTGAGTGATCTAGGTTAAGTCAGTTAATCCCTCCGAGCCTCTGGCTGTTTGTAAAATTTGGTAACAGTACCAACTCCCAACGCTATTGCGTGGGGCCGAGAAAGGGTGAGGGAGCTGTCCAAGGTCTCACAGCACCCACTGCCTCCCTCTCACTAAGCCCCGGGATACCCGGAACAAGGGAACTTCCCAGATGTCATGTGGTCCTACAGCCGCCGCCCCCGACCCAGCCACCCAGCCGCCACGCGGCCCACAAGAAATTGCAGAGTCACGTGACCCTAGGAGACCCGAAGCTGCTCGGACGCTTCTTCCAGACCACCATGGGCTCAGACTACTGCCCCTCGGAGATGGTAGAGATGCCGAAAGCGTCCAGCCTCCACTTGCTGCAGAGCAAACTGCTCCTGGGCACCAGCGGTCAGTGCGGGGGCCCCGCCCGCACTTGCCACATGTCTGGCCACACCCCTGGTAGGCGATGCCCACCCCGGCCCCGCCTCCTGACGGGTTAAATCCCACTGTAAATTGACCAGGACTCCAACTAAGCTCCTAAGATACCCTCGCCCTTTTGCGGCCATGCCCCGCCCCCTGTATGACCCCGCCCCTCTGGCTGGGCTTTAGCCCCGCCCCTTTCGCAGTACCTAACCAACTTCCCCTCAGTTTCTGGCTTTGCCCTTCGCCAGCCCTCCTGCCCACCTGGTGCCGCCCTCTTACTCTCCGGCCTGGCCCCGCCCCTGGTCTCCTCAGCCCCATCCCTTCGTTACTCTCTTTCCCACCACCGCAAACCCGCAACCTGCTCCTAATTCCTTCTTGGTTACTGGTCAACAACACCAGGGGTGGCCCAGGCTTGGACCCCGAACCATTTCCCCACCCTTAATCTGGAGCATCCCCGCCCCCCCACCCTACCTCATCTCCCTCATCCCCTTAACTTAGCTGCCCCCACTCAAATCTCCAGAATTCGATTTTTTAACCACGAACCAGAAGATGATGAAGCCACATGGAAAAGCTCGAGCCCCGAGGACTGAAGAGATGCTACAGCGGGTGAGGGAGGGAGAAGGGATCTACCCCTCATCAGGTGACTCCCAAGTCGGCTCAGAGTTATCTCAGGGGGATGTGCTGTCACCCCAAACTCAAGAGTTAATGACCGCTCAGGCTCAGGGTCATTTTAATGTCACTCCAGCATGATCCCTAGCTCACTCCCCCGGTCATGTCAGAGTCAGCTCAGGTACATCTCTGCATCACCGGCCATGTTTATGCCCAAGTGAAAGTTAAGTAGAGTTGCCTAGGATCGCCCCAACCCTGGGGTCCTTCAGGGTCATCTATGGTTTCTCTCTGTCTTCTCATTCAGCTCCTGGGTCAGCTCAGATGGGACCACTTTGCCCATCTCCCAATGTCCAATCACCAGAAAAGCCTGGCTGAGCCCCCACTGACCCTTTGATGTCCCCAGGGTGGACCAGTCTGGGTGGGTCAGTCAACCCCCAGGCAGCCCTTCAAGGCTGCCCACCCTGACTCCACAGTGCAAATACAGCCACATGGAGCCCCCCCTGGGCAGACTGTGTTTCTTCTCAACCCAATACAAGGATGAGTTTCTTCACAAGTACCAGGGCCCAGCAGTGCTGAAACTGAGCAAACTCCAGGAGAGCTCTGTGCCCCTGGGCACGCTTCGCCAATGGGGTTGTGGGGAGAAGACAGACCCGCAAGCCCCCCAGCTTTCTGTGTACCCCTGCCCCAGCCAGCAATAAACATCATCTTGGCAAGAGCTCACTCCTCCCCATCAGCCAGCCATTAAAGATGGGTGGGGACCAAAAGAAGGGGCCATACAGGGGAAGATGACTTCATTGTGAAAAACCCATATGCCCAAATGGACAGTTCTGCAGCCTCTGGGTTGCTCTGGATGACATAAGGAGTATGGAGTCATAGTGGTGAACAGAGGCATTGGGGTGGGAGGTTGAGAACGCAGGTTCCCTCTCAGTGCTGGGATATAAAACAAATCCTTACTCCTTTGTGTCTTGAGTAGTAATTTGGGTCAAGTCACTTAACCTCTGAATCTCCATCTGTGAAATGGAGATAAATGACAACTCTCTCATTAGATTGTTATATATGAAAAATATACACACTTGTCAGTGAAAGCTGGCGGGGGGGGCTTCCTTCTGAGGATGAAGATGAGAAGAGGGAGGAAGGCCAAGGTTTGGAGAAAAGATCTGGATGGCAGAGAGGCTGGCCATCTGGACCAGAGCATGGCCTTGAGAAACTGCTGAGAATGGCCCAGCAGCTTCCTCCATGCTGGACAGAGACTGGCCCCCACGTCAGAGCAGGGTCCAGGTGCAAATGGATAAAAGTCATCAAGACATAATGATGTCCAACGGGATAAGTGCCCCACCAGTGACATGATGAGAAAGGACAAAAGGAGGTCTGTGGGGTGAGGCCCTGATGCCGGTGAGTGACTGGGCTAAGCAAAGACCAGTACATTGGACCAGAGCCTAACCTTTGAGGTTTGGGGTCTAGTGAGGAAGGTCTGTCTGGGATAAGATGGGCTTTGGTGGCCATGCCTGGAGGTAGGCTGTTGAACATCCAAGTTTTTGTTTTGCTTTGCTTTTGGTTTTTTTGTTTGTTTGCTTGTTTGTTTTTTTGAGAGAGAGCCTCAGGTTGTCCCCCTGGGTAGAGTGCTGCGGCATCACAGCTCACAGCAACCTCCAAATCCTGGGCTCAAGTCTCCTGCCTCAGCCTCCCAAGTAGCTGGGACCACAGGCGCCTGCCACAACGCCCGGCTATTTTTTCGTTGCAGCCATCATTGTTGTTTGGCGGGCCCGGGCTGGATTCGAACCCACCACCTTAGGTGTATGTGGCTGGCACCTTAGCCATTTGAGCTGCAGGCACTGAGCCATTTTTTTGTTTCTTCTTTGAGACAGAGATTTATTCTGTCACCCCAGGTTAGAGTGCAGTGGCCTCAGCCTAGCTCACAGAAACTTCAAATTCCTCTCAGAGTGCAAGGATTACAGGTGTAAGCCACTATGCCCAGCCAAGCATCCAATTTCCAGTAGTGAACATGGCTTTCCTGAACCTTAAGTCAGATATGTAAAGACCAAAGCCCACACCCCACCCCATTGTGCCTGTGGTTGCCAACTTCACCCTGGCCAGGGTCCCTCCCTCATCAGCATTAGTTCTTCTGGGGTAAATTGTCATTTCAACAGGAATAGCAGGGGTCCAGCTTTGCATCCTGTAGGGACAAGATGGCCCTTTTGGCTTATGACATCCACACTGACCACGAGAGAATCTGCTAGCTGCTTAACACTTCCTTTGTTTGAATCCTCTGAGGATGTTCTGTGTCATACACTTCTGTGTTAGGCATAGGGTTTGTCCTTGATATCTTGGATCAAATGATTATTTGTTGGAGACCATTCTGTGCATTGTAGGATGTTCAGCACTATCCTTGTCCTCTACCTACTAGATGCCAGAAGCATACCTCCCACTCACTTGTGATCATGAAAATGACTCTCTGGGGTGGGGGCCCTTGTTAAAAACCACTGTGATAGGCTTGGCACCAGTAGCTCAGTGGTTAGGGCGCTGGCCACATACGCCGGGGCTGGCAGTTCAAACTTGGCCCAGGCCTGCTAAACAATGACAACTGCGACAAAAAAATAGCCAGGCATTGTGGTGGGCGCCTGTAGTCCCAGCTACTTGGGAGGCTGAGGCAAGAGAATCGCTTAAGCCCATGAGTTTTTGAGGTTGCCGTGAGCTGTGATGCCACAGCACTCTACCCAGAGTAACATAATAAGACTCTGTCTCAAAAAAAAAAAAAAAAACTGCTATAAATTCACCCCTTTCTGTTGAAGCTGGTCTGCTTGTTGATCAGACTACTAGAACATAAAGCCTTTCCCATTTTGCCTTGCCTTCCAGGGTGTTCAGAGATCTTACTTTGGTGTTAAGTTCCAGCTCCAGTTGCTGAATTAATTGAGCTTCTGCCTCATCCCAGAAATGGTTTAAAACATCCCAGAGACCAGATGCAAAATGATGTATAGGCATTACAAAAAGCTGTATTTCAGCAAAACTTGAAGCATTTTATAACGATAGTACTGACCAACCCTGGGATGACTTTCCAGGGAAGAACAGAAACTTTACTGGAAATGTTTAATGATTGAGAGACACATCAGGATAATCCTGGTTGTACTCCAGGAATTTATGTCTAGCCATCCTATACCCTACTCACCCCCCACCCAAAGGCCATGGACCAATCATAGGATTGACCATGAGAAAAAGCAAGATCTGTGTTTTTTGTTTTTTGGGTTTTTTTGAGACAGAGCCTCAAGCTGTCCCCCTGGGTAGAGTGCTAATGTATCACAGCTCACAGCAACCTCCAACTCCTGGGCTCAAGCAAGTCTCCTGCCTCAGCCTCCCAAGTAGCTGGGACCACAGGCACCCGCCACAATGCCCGGCTATTTTTTTTGGTTGTAGCCTTCATTGTTGTTTGGTGGGCCAGGGCTGGATTAGAACCTGCCACCTTAGGAGTATGTGGCAGGCGCCTTAGCTACTTGAGCCACAGGCGCCAAGCCAAGATTCGTGTTTTTAAAGGAAAATGACTGTGTCAATGATAAGCATAACCCAGAAGCAGAATTCAGATCTGTGTTTCTGTTCTTGGGGAAGAACATGCTCTCACCTTCACTTTTCTCATTGATAAAATGGGGATTACACTAGTTTCTCCTTCAGAGAAGATTATAAGAAGTAAAGTGTGCATATACCATGCTTAGAACAGGACCTGGTGCTTGGCAGCAATTCAGTGAATAGTGGCTAAATTTGTTCATGTCTTTAGTGATTTTATTTATTTATTTATTTGAGACAGAGTCTCACTATGTCGCCCTGGGTAGAGTGCTGTGGCATCACAGCTCACAGCAACCTCAAACCTCCCAAGTAGCTGGGACTACAGGCGCCTGCCATAACACCCAGTTATTTTTTATTGAGGTTGTTATTGTTGTTTAGCTGGCCCAGGCAGGGTTCAAACCTGCCATCCTCAGTATATGTTGCTGGCGCCATAACCACTATGCTACAGGCACTGAGCCATCTTAAGTGATTTTAAAATTAATTTTTTTTATTTTGAGACAGAGTCTCACTCTGTCACTCTCAGAAGAGTGCTATGGCATCACAGCTCACAGCACCCTCAAACTCTTGGGCTTAAGCAATTCTCTTGCCTCAGCCCCCCAAGTAGCTAGACCTACAGGCGACTGTCACAATGCCCGGCTATTTTTTTTGCTGCAGTTGTCATTGATGTTTAGCTCGCCCAGACTGGGTTTGAGCCCACCAACCTCGCTGTATGCGGCTGGTGCCATAACCACTGTGCTATGGGCACTGAACCAAAATTAATTTTTTAAAATTATTTTTAAGGTCAGGCATGGTGGCTTACACCTGTAATCCTAGCACTCTGGGAGACCAAGGAAAGAGGATCCCTTGAGCTTAGAAGCCTGAGACCAGCCTGAGCAAAAGCAAGACTAAAAATAGAGAAATTACTGACTTGCAACCTTGGACTTTAGATGATCCTCTGGGTCTCCATCCACAATGCCTTTGCCCAAAAGCAAAAGAATCCAGGAGCCCAAGAAAACACACTCACCTGGGTATGCACCCCTTTTCCTCTTCTGGACCATGTCCCTTAGAGCCAGGGGCCTGGAATTTCCTGCCCAAATGACAAATCTTAGGGACAGGCTTTCATAGTAGCCTTCTGGCCCACGTAAAACTTTGTTTCTTGCTCACTGATACTAGTTCCTTCCTAATGTCCAACAAGTACATATTTCCTTTTTTTCATTTTGAGATCAGTTGTGTATGTGTTAATATAAAAACACATATGGTATCACATGTGTGATTATATATATTATATCACATAATATAAAAACACATATATGGTATCTAATAATTCTATGTGTCTTGATTAGGCTTGGTAGGAGGAGAGTAGATTTTATATGAGCAACATTGACTGCTCTAATCTTAATTTTTACATGTAAATTAAATGTAAAATGAAATCAATTCTATCACATTAATTTTTTAAGAAAAGAAAAATTACTTGGGTGTCATGGCAGATGCCTATAGTCCCAGCCACTTGGAAGGCTAAGGCATAAGGACCACTTGAACCCAAGAGTTTGAGGTTGCTGTGAGGTAGGTTGATGTCGTGGCACTCTAACCTGGATGGCAGAGTACACTCTGTCTCAAAAAAAAATAAAATTATTTTTAGATATGGGATCTCACTATGTTGCCCAGGATAGTCTTGAACTCCTAGCCTCAAGCGATCTTCTTGCTTCAGCCTCTTGAGTAGCTGAGATTACAAGTGTGAGGCAACATGCCCAGCTTTGAGTTCATTTTACTGCAAGTGACAGAGCTCTATTGAGCTCAAGCAAAAAAGAGATTTCATGAATTTAGAAACAAGAAAGTCTAGGATTGGGTTGAACATCAGGCATGCTAATTTTGCATCAGGACTCTATCTCTCTCCCTTGCCATCTCTCGGTCCCTCCAAGTGATGGTAAAGGATATATTGGCAACCAATCATGATTACAGCCCCCAAAGAAGGTGGGGTGGGGGTCTTCTCAACACAAGCCTTATAATGGAATTTAAGGAGCATGCTGATTGGCTCGTTTGAGTCACATGACTAAATATGAGCAATCACTGTACCCAGAGTCATAGAATACTGTAATTGGTTGGCCCTGTGGATCACTTGAGGTCAGGAGTTCAAGACGAATCTGAGCAAGAGTGAGACCTTATCTCTACAAAACATAGAAAAAGTTAGCCGGGCATGGTAGTGTGTGCCTATAGTCCTAGCTACTTGAGAGGCTAAAGCAGAAGGATTGCTTGAGCTTAGAAGTTTGAGGTTGTGGTGAGCTATGATGACGCCACTGCACTCTAGCCAGGGTGACAGAGTGAGACTGAAAAGCAAAACAAAACAAAACAAAAAAAAGAAGCTTGAGTCTTTCTTCTAAGACCTTGCTGAAAGCTGCATGAAAGCTCCCCTATATTCAAGCATCCTTGTCCTCAAGAAACATTCGGTCAGAATTCCAAAATAAGGCCCGGCGCCTATAGCTCAACCGGCTAAGGCGCCAGCCACGTACACCTAAGGTGGTGGGTTCGAATCCCCAGCCCGCCTGCCAAACAACAATGACGGCTGCAACCAAAAAATAGCCGGGCGTTGTGGTGGGCGCCTGTGGTCCCAGCTACTTGGGAGGCGGAGGCAGGAGACTCGCTTGAGCCCAGGAGTTGGAGGTTGCTGTGAGCTGTAATGCCACGGCACTCTACCCAGGGGGACAGCTTGAGGCTTTGTCTCAAAAAAAAAAAAAAAAAAAAAAGAATTCCAAAATAAAATAGGCAACAACTTAATCAAGTATTTTTCTTCCATGTAGCAAAGATATCTAGCTTCCTGGGCAAGGCTTGTCTACAGGGCTGCCCATATACATCTAGGTAGGTTGTGCACTGCACAAACATAGGGAGCCCTATTCACTGTATAGTCCATCTGTGTGGTAGCCCTGGCTCTCCACCCTCCCCCCACTTTGCTTAGCTAATTTCACATTTTAAATTATTTCCCTAAATACCCTTCCCCTTCCAGGTACCAATTTCTAAATTAATCAAGATTGTCATAGATACAAGGGACAGAACCCACCATAACTAGCTCAAACACTCAGGAAATTTGTTGGCTCATCATACTGGAAAGAATGAGAACCCCAGCTTCAGGTACAGCTACATCCAGGAGCTCAACCAATATAGCCAGAGCTATAGCTCTGACTCTCACATCTACATCCTACTGTATGGGCCTCAGTGAGCAGTGGGAAAGGTGGCCACAGTTAGAATGTAGGCCCCTACAACTCATGATTCCAGATGAAGAACAAGAATGAGACAATTCAATGTCATGTTCTCATTCCAGACCTAATTATTGCAGCTAGGGGATGGGGCTCTCTGACTTACATCTAGATCACAAGGTTCTGGGAAGCTGTGTTTGACACAGATCCATCGTGAGTGGTGGAGAGTACCCCATAAAGGAAAACCAACGTGCTGAGAGAGGTACTAAGTGGAGAGAAATAACAGATATCATCACAAATATTATTTTGTAGTGGGATCATCTAGGAGAAGGAAGGATGAGAAACCAGCAACATAATCCAATTGAAGTTTCATATCTCTCAGATCTGCTATAGGCTCCATAGGGCATAAGTCCAGCACAGATCAAGAGGGTTAAGGAAGGAGGGGGAACGCTCCCAGAGGCCTGATTTGCTCAGGGCTGTCTGTATTTAAGCATAGTTGTGTTAAAACCCACTAACACCACCAGAAACTTACCAGTGGTTAAAAAAAAAAAAAAAAGGTTTATTAAGCTTACTTCATTAAGGAACACTGCATACCAGGGAGCCCTAGCTTGTGTCTGTAAAGGGGGAGCTGGTGGCAGGGGGGCTTCTTACAGGATGTGGGCTTATGCTGGGTGGTTTTAAGGAGAGTTGAAACATTTATAAGATGGTGGTGTCAGGAACCAGGGATCAAATTGGTGACTGGGTATTTCCATGATTTTTATCTTAGTGGTGGAAGGATGCAAATAGGCTTGGAATTGTCATTGGTAAGAAAGCAGCAGTGGCTTGGCGCCTGTGGCTCAAGCGGCTAAGACACCAGCCATATACACCTAAGGTGGCGGGTTCAAATCTAGCCCGGGCCCACTAAAACAAC
>NW_003852697.1:396880-398103 GCF_000181295.1 Otolemur garnettii
GTGTCTCTATCTTGGATCAAACATGGTCACAGTGTGGTCTTGTCTGATCATTGTTTATATTCTGTGACCATTGTTTATGTTTAGTGAAGAACATCATGGCCCAGCTGCCAGGAGATGTTTCTTTTTCTCTTTCTCTGGCTCTCTCTCAGATCTGTCTCCAGTTAGCTGCCCAGAGCCTTTCCCAGCCCTTAGGTTCTCCAGGAATCATCTCTTACATCAGATACTTGAAGTCCACCAGGGACAGCAGGACCCATCATCTGGGTAGGAGGCTAGAAACACCAGGGAAGAGTATGCTAAAGCCACCCCCGCCCCAGGGAGGCGTTAAACGGTGTTATCCAGAAATGGGGGAAGGTTTCACCATAAAAAAGAAGGAAGGGAGGATGAAGGAAGGAAGAGAAAGAAGGAAGGAAGGAAGGAAGGAAGGATGGAGGGAAGGAAAGAAGGAAGGAAGGAAAGAAGGATGGAGGGAGGAAGGGAAAGAAGGAAGGAAGGAAGGGAGGGAGGGAGGGAAAGAAAGAAAAGAGAGAGAAGAGAGGGGAGGAGGAAAGGGGGAGAGGGGAGAAGAAGAGAAGAAGAGAAGAGAAGAGAAGAGAAGAGAAGAGAAGAGAAGAGAAGAGAAGAGGAAGAAGAAGAAGAGAAGGAAAGAAAAGAAAATTGGAGAAATGCTGGATTAAGTAGACAGGCCTGTCTTTAAACTGCAAGGCTGCTTCTCCGAGGCTTGAGTGCTCCTGAGCATCGCAAGTCTGCAGGAGCAACAGCATGTTTGGTGTTTTTTGAACAAAGATAGAGTCAGAGATATGGGCAGGAGCCAGAGACAGAGAGAAGCAGAGACAAAGAGGGACAGAGGCACAGAAAGTGACAAGAACAGACGCAGAGGGACAGGAACAGGGATGGAAAGGCAGGGATAAAGAGAGACAGAGAATGGAATACAGAAAGATAGGGACTGAAAGAGACAAGGGAGAGGAAAGTCAGAGAGAGAAACAGATATAGAAGGGCAGGCAGGATCAGGGCCGAGAGGGGCACCGGAACAGACAGAGGGACCCGGCCCGGACCGTGCGGGTAGGGCGCCGCGCAGACAAAGGCGCGGCCTCGCGGCCCGGGCGGCCGGACCGGGACAAAGGCTGGCCCGGGGGGCGGGGGCAGCGGCGATGGCGACGACCGCGGCGGGCGCGGGCGAACTACAAGTCCCAGCAGCTCCCGCTGCGGCCCTCGGCCAGCCCCTC
>NW_003852697.1:398386-422154 GCF_000181295.1 Otolemur garnettii
CCTGAGCTAGCCAGGTCGTGGGCGCGATCTGAGCGGACCCCGCGGCCGGCAGGCCTAGCTAGCCCATCCCGCTGATGCAGCCTGGGGGGAGGGCCCCTGAGGCTGTGCGCCTTCAATCGGACGGGGTTGGGGGCCCGCCAGCTGTAGAATTGGGAGTTCAGGACCCTCCCAACCCAGGTGGCCATCCGGACCCCCTACTCTCCTGGAACCCAGGAGGGGGTCCCTGGGTATTGTTCCCACCTCCCGCCTGGGCCCAGGGTCACGAGTTCACGAGGTCCTTTCCTCAAGAAGGGTATCCAGGGGTTCCCCTCCCCCAGGATCCCAGGAAGGAGCCTAGCTATTGTTCCCCCCTTCCAGTCTTGGAGCCTGGCGTTCTGGAAGCCCCTCCCCCAGATCGTGTACCAGGGGTCCACCTGCTCCCCATGAACTCAAGAAGAACCCCACTGATTGCTCCTCCCACCTTCCAGTTAAGAAATGGGAATTCAGGAGGCCCCTCCCTCTGGAGGCAATCTAAGGGCTTCTCTGCCCCTCAGGAACTCAGGAAAGGGGGGGACCCAGGTATTGTTCCCCCACTGTCCAACTAGGGGATCTGGGTCCAGGAGGCTGTGCAGGACCTCAGCTGTCTTTACTCCACCATTCTCAGCTATGGGGCTGTGGTTTACTATGTCCCCCCAAAGGAACACACCTACTTATTCTTTGCCTAGCACCCAGCCATGGGGTGAGTAGCTCAGCATCTCTGCAACAGGCAATCTTAAGCTCCTTGTTCCTCCCCAGAAGGAGTACCAGCTATTGTTTTTCAGCCGGTCTATCTGTTCCCAATCATGATACTGGAATTCAGCTCAGTTCAGAATCTTTCCTCCAAAAAGGAAAACAAGTGTGTTGACACCATCCCGGTGCCCCAGGCATGGGAGGAGATAGTCTGGGGCTTTCACCTGTAACCCAGGAGGGTCCCCAGGTATTATTTTCACTTACCCTCCAGCTAGTGATTAGAATTCAGGATCTTCTAGGTCTGGGGCAGTTTAGCACACACCTATAGTCTCAGCTACTTGGGAGCTTGGGAGGCAGAGGCAGGAAGATCACTTGACCTCAGGAATCCAAAACCAGTCTGGGTAGGATAGTGAGACCCCATCTCAGAAGAAAACAAAACAAAACAACAACAACAACAAAGAATTTGGGATCTTCTAGCCAGTTGAGAAAACAGGTATACCAACAACTGTCCCCACCCTCATGACATCCAGGAGTTTCCCTTTCTTCCCCTCCCAGCCAAGAAAGAAAGGTCTCATTTATCTTTCTTTCATACTCTCTGGCTTTAGGAAGAGGCTTTCTGGAGTTAAGGAATAACACAGATGTTTTGACACTCCTACCCTGAGCTGTGAGGGCTGGAATTTAGGTTGTGTTCTCAGGAGGCAAGCAGGGTCCTCCCATCCTCCCCTGGTGACCTAGGAGGGGTGCCAGATGTCATTTGCCCCTGACTCCTATCCCTCAGCCATAGGGTCCGGCACTCAGGATGCTACTACCTCTCTAGAAGGTGAAGCAGAGATCCCCTCCCTACCAGCAACCCCCAACTATGGGACAAGAGTTCAGGCCACGTGCTCAGAAACACAGGAACTCTGACAACTTATCTATCTTCTTCCCCCATGAGGGGATTCCTGCTGAGGGGGTCGGAACCTACGACTCTCTCCTCCACAGGACCCCACCTTCCCACAGAGGAGCCCAAGATGGAGAGAGGGGCAGAGTCATGGAGTTGGGCACTGGAGACCTCTAATGCTGGGTCCTGTGACTACCATCCAGGTTGGAGGCTAAAATGGGAGAGTCCCACCATGTCCCACCACCAGGGTCCCTCTACTCCCTGCCCTGACTGGAGAGAGTCAGAAATCTCCCTGAAGTTGAAGACAAGGGAAAAATCCATGTGTATGCTTAGTAGTGGGTTCTAGAGGCACAGCCTGTCACCTCACCCATCCCTGCCCAGAGTCCAAGAGACTCCCCCACCTTTCCTCAGAACCTACCTCCATCCACCTATGTCCTCCCCTCTGCAGATCCTGCCCCAGAAGCGGGGGGCACTTCCACCCCTGGGATGAGGCGCTCTGTTCTGGTCAGGAACCCAGGCCACAAAGGCCTGAGGGCCCTTTATAAAGAGCCTGACTCTGACTCAGAGGACCTGGACCCCAATCCTGAAGATCTGGACCCAGTTTCTGAAGACCCAGGACCTAACTCAGAAGACCTCAATACTGTCTCAGAAGTTGTGGACCCCAGCTATGAAGATCAGGGGCCAGTGTCAGAAGATCTGGATCCTGATGCTGAAGCTCCAGGCGCTATCTTGGGGAACCGCCATTCTGAACTCCAAGATCCAGACCCCATGTCTTCAAGTTTCGACCTTGATCCAGATGTTATCGGCCCTGTACCCTTGGTTCTCGACCCTAACAGCGACACCCTCAGCCCTGCTGCTCCAGACGCGGACCCCCTCGCGTCCGACCTCACTGCCAGCCCCCAGGTCTTGGCTACCAGCCCCGCGGTGCTGTCCGCCCCTGCCAGCCCGCCCCGGCCTTTCTCCTGCCCCGATTGCGGGAGAGCCTTTCGCCGCAGCTCGGGGTTGAGCCAGCACCGCCGCACCCACAGCGGCGAGAAGCCCTACCGCTGCCCTGACTGCGGCAAGTCGTTCAGCCACGGCGCCACGCTTGCACAGCACCGAGGCATCCACACTGGGGCCCGGCCGTACCAGTGCGCAGCGTGCGGCAAAGCCTTCGGCTGGCGCTCAACGCTGCTGAAGCACCGCAGCAGCCACAGCGGGGAGAAGCCACACCACTGCCCAGTGTGTGGCAAGGCCTTCGGGCACGGCTCGCTGCTGGCGCAGCACCTGCGCACCCACGGCGGCCCGCGGCCCCACAAGTGCCCTGTGTGCGCCAAGGGCTTTGGGCAGGGCTCAGCTCTTCTTAAGCACCTGCGCACGCACACGGGTGAGCGGCCCTACCCGTGCCCGCAGTGCGGAAAAGCCTTTGGGCAGAGCTCGGCGCTGCTGCAGCACCAGCGCACGCACACAGCAGAGCGCCCCTATCGCTGTCCCCACTGTGGCAAGGCATTCGGGCAGAGCTCCAACCTGCAGCACCACCTGCGAATCCACACGGGCGAGCGGCCCTACGCCTGCCCACACTGCTCCAAGGCCTTTGGGCAGAGCTCAGCGCTGCTGCAGCACCTGCACGTGCATTCGGGCGAGCGGCCCTACCGCTGCCAGCTCTGCGGCAAGGCCTTCGGCCAAGCCTCCAGCCTCACCAAGCACAAAAGGGTGCACGAGGGCGCAGCCGCCGCAGCCGCAGCCGCTGCAGCTGCCAGCCTAGGCCTCGTGCCTGACCTGAGCTCGGCATCTGTGATGAGACCGGGACAGGTCTCCCTTCTGGGTCCCGAGGCTGTCTCCATGCTGGGCTCTGGCCTGGGCCTCAGCCCTGGCACCAGCTCTGGCAGTGGCCCTGACCCTGGCTCTGAGTTGGGCACTCTCCAGAATCCCAGCCCCAAGCCCCTCTCTAGCTCCAAATCCACCCTTAGCCCTAACCCCGTGGAATCTTCTGACCCTAAGCCTAGGCACAATGCTGATCCTGACCTTGTGCCCAGGCCTGATCATAAATTTGATCCCAGTCTCAAACCTGATCCCATGCCCTGTCCTGACACCTGCTCCCCAACCCATGACACTGTCAGCCCAGCCCTCCCTACTGGGGAGAGTCCTGAGTGGGTACAGGAGCAAGGGGCACTGCTGGGGCCTGATGGCTGAAGGGAGCGCTGGCACCCAAGGGGGCCTGGGGAAGTTGTGTGTTGTGCAGTTAGTAAAATCCTCTCACTGCTTCCCGGCTCTGTGTCGTGGTTTGCCTTTTGCACTTTCTTCCCTGACTCATGGCCCCTTTCTCTGGAGATGTAAGGGTGTGGCCTGGGCCAGCCATAGTCTGGAATACTAGTAATCCTGGCTTGCTTCTTGTACTAGGAGGTACACCAGCCTCCTCTATAAAGTCTCACATTGGCCCATCTTACTAGTCACCATTCTGGAATCTGCTAATGTACCCCTTGCCATTTGTAGCCTACCAAACAAGTATACCACTGGACAAAAGAAAGCTGCTCATTTATGCATTCAACAAACATCTCTTGATTGCTGGGGTCTGAGCACGGAGCAAAATAAGCATAGTCTGCACCCTCACAAAGCTCACAGATATCAAATTCAGAAATATTTAAAAGGTAATTACAGGGTATGGTACATTGGAGAAGTATAACAAGACTTCTGGCAAGACACAATGTTTCATGCTTATAATTCTCATGCCTGTAATCCTAGCACTCTGGGAGGCTGAGGCAAGAGGATCACTAGAAGATAGTTTGAGGTTGTAGTGAGCTATTGTGGCACCACTGCACTCTACCCAGGGCTACAGTTTGTTTCTGTCTCCAAGCGGGGGTGGGGAAGACTTCTAATTTAGACAGGGGCAACAGCTTTCTCAAGAAAGGATTTTACAATAACCACTGATCATTAATTTAACAATCAATACCAGCCTTATATGCCATGCTCTTGCATTCTTTCATTTCATTCTTTCAACAGCCCCACCAGGCAGGTAACTCTGATCAAGAGGTCTTCATTTTACAAATAAGGCATTTAAGGGACTCTGGAAGATGTAGTAGTGGCAGTTGGCAGTGCCTAGATTTTTTAAAAATTTTAATTGTTTTTTTGAGACACAATCTCAATATGTTCCTCAGGCTGTTCTCAAACTCCTGAATCAAGCAATCTTTAGGTCCTTGGCCTCCCTAAATTCTGGGATTACAGACATGAGCTGCTTTGCCTGGCCAGTGCCTAGATTTAAACCCAAATTGCCCTCCCCAGAATGTAAGTTCTTAACCATTACTCTCCAGGGCAAGACTGTGCAAAGGCCCTCGGGCTGTTGATGTGCAATGGAAAGAGGCAGGAGCCAGACCAGAAGGCCCTGGCCTATGGAAGTGGGGAGTTGGCTTGCCATTCCATAAAAATGGGAAGGTAAGGGCAAGTTCTGGCAGGGGACTGATAGGAATTAGTCTTTGAAGAGGCTTCTAGCTGCTAAGTGGAGAGCCAGGGTGGAGGGAAGCTGAGACTAGCCAGGTTACCTAGGGGTTTGATTTCCACCTTTCAGGTCAGGAATATTGTAGAACTCTGGGCTGGGGGGCCCTAGGGGAGGGATAAGTGGTTCTATTTGGTACTTAATGAGGAAATTGGGTTTGCTATTGGTCCGGATGAGGGGGACAAAAGGACTTTCTAGGAGAAAGGAAGAAGGAAGCCTTCAGATAGCGCGCAGGGTCATCACCAGACACCGCGGATGTTAAGGGGTCAAGTTCTGGACGTGGAAGTCACGAGGCTGGCACCGGACGCAGGGCACGACAAGGAGGCGGGGCGGAGTTCGCGGATGCCACACTTAGGGCCAACCCAACGACCCGCCAACCCCTGGCCTACCTAAGGACTTTTACTAGGAGGGTGCCGGCTGAGGCACGCATGCGCGCTGCCCTGGCAAGAGGCCGGGGGTGGGGTGGGGTGGTGGGAGTTGTCCTGGCGCCAGGGGCGGGACCGAATCGATCACGTGGGACTCTATGCTTCTCCGGTCACGTGATCCAGGCACAGATCAGCTGATGCTGGAGTGTTTGAAGCCGCGCGGCGAGGGAGCGAAGCCGGGGTGACAGCGACAGGCTCTCGGACCCAGGCTGCCCGCGATCTTGCCTGCCGGCGTCCCGCGTTCCCCGGCTCAGCATGGCAGCCCCAGTGGGCCGGTGCGGCTCAGGTGAGAGCGCGAGCTGCACTGCGGGTCCTGGACTGCAGGCGGAGGGTAGACGGGCGGGCTGCTAGCTTCTGCGACCTGGGACGGGAGGGCTTCCAGTTTCTTTTTCTATACTCCGGCTGACCCCTCAGCTTCCCCATGGTGGAGATACGGGCAGAGACGGCTCCTAGAACCTGGGCAGCGGATGGGCACCAGCTTCTCCGACCTGGGGCGGCGGGGTTCCTGTGATTTCCCCTTCCCGAAGCCAGACTCTGCTCAGAGTTACCACTCTCAGGTAGCTATCTAGCTGCCAGTCGGGGGCTGAGGTTCCCAGGATTTCCATTTAGAGGCTAGGTTTTGATAGCACAAGTTTGTTGGAATTCAGCAGGCACCTGCTTCTCCAGCCAGCACGTGAGACTCCCAGGTTTCCCCTCCTGATTCCTGCAGGCAAAGGCTTCAGCTTCCCTAAACTCGAGCAAAGAGCTGGAGAGATTTCCTCCAGGTGACTAACTCAGTTTCAGGTGTCCAAACCCGTGCAAACTGCACCTTCTTCTTCTTCTTCTTTTTGAGACAGAGTCTCACTGTCTGGCCCTCGCTAGAGTACTGTGGCGTCACAGTTCACAGCAACCTCAAACTCTTGGGATTAAGCCATCCTCTTGCCTCAGTCTCCCAAGTGATCGGGACTACAGGTGCCGCCACAACACCCGGCTATTTTTTTTGTTGCAGTTGTCATTGTTGTTTTTAGCTGGCCCAGGCCAGGTTCGATCCCACCAGCCTCGGTGTGTGTGGCCCGTGCTCTACCCACTGACCTATGGGCTCTGCACAAGCTGCCCCTTCTTAAACTCAGGCTTCCACCTGGTGCAGAGGTCGCCTTTCCTTGGGGAGGCTTGAGGAAGACCCTTGTGTTGGCCACCCCTTCTGGAGCTAGATGGGGACCTCCACCTGATAGATGCACTACCTGGCAGGGTCTCGGGTGTGCTGACTGTGACTTTAGCCAGAGATGCAGAGCCTCCCCTCTGGTGTCACCTGAGACTGACTTGTAAACAGCCAAAGTAGCATCCAAGTTCCAAAGGGAGGGGCCCTCTCTGCACAGCAGGTTCTGACAGCATTCACATGTATCCGGACAGCTTTGCAGGCTGGGGCTAGGCCCTGGAAAGCATCGGGGCTCTCCCAGAGGTTATGTGTCCAGGGACAGTTCTGGGCTACAGTTACAGGCTGTGACTCCAGCAGTTGCAGAAACCCTGGATCTTCTCCTTAGGTCCCAGAGAAATAAACAGTGATTAGATCAGTTTCTCTTTTCTGAAGAATTATTGAGGTCTTTACCTGCCTTGTCTTGCTGAATTCTCAGAGCAGCGTCAGTATCTCAGCCTAGGGGTAGACACTTTTTATTTCCACTTTTAGACTGAGGGAGGTATTCTTGGGTCACCCAACTGGGAAGTGGCATATCTGGGATTTGATCCTAGGGCTGTGTGCTTTTCAGGGGCTGGTGCCTTTGTGAAAGATAAATTGAGTCTTCAGCAACTGTGTTCCATTATTATTACTGTTATGATTGATCAACCTTTTTCCAGGCCTGCGTCTCATGAGTGTATCAGCTGATGGGTGAGGTTGTTATGAGTGCAGAGGTCATCCTTTGGCTATTTGTCCAGAAAAAACTGGAATGTGGGCTGAGCTCTGCACTCATGCCTGGAGGCAAGAATTGGGATAAGCCTGAGAGCCTTGAATGTCCTGTGAGTAGCCAGTGGGATTGGCTCATTATTTGCCCTCTAATCAACAACAGGAACAATGATAGGATGTTCTGTCAATCACTATGTACCAACCCCTGTGCTAAATGCTTTGTAAGTATCCAGTCCTCAACATTTCCATGGAAGATGATTATTGCTCCATTTTGCAGATGAGAAAACTGAGGGTCAGAGAGACTGAGTGTTCTGTCCTGGCTGGTGAGCAGCAGAAGCAAGAATCAGCTCAGGCCCTTTTGACTCTGAAACCCAGATCTATAACTGCTGAGCAGTACTACTGCATATATCCATGCAGTGTTGCAGATCTTCTGGTTTTCCTTAGAGCTTTTCAAAGTTCTTCCTTGGCAGGAACATATGGCAAGAAAAAAAGTCATCACTGTTTCTCCTGTTGGGGAAGGAGGCAGGGGAAGCTGCTTAGGCCTAGTCCCCAGCACCCTCTCCCATTTCCACAGAGACTGAGCGGCTGTTGACCCCCACCCCTGGGTATGGTACCCAGGCAAGGTCTTCATCGGCCCCTCCAACACCCCCGGAAGAGGAAGACCTTCGCCGTCGCCTCAAGTACTTTTTCATGAGTCCCTGTGACAAGTTTCGAGCCAAGGGCCGCAAGCCCTGCAAGCTGATGCTGCAGGTGGTCAAGATCCTGGTGGTCACTGTGCAGGTGAGATCAGCCCAGAAAGGGCCCCAGTGGAATGCCTCCTGGAATGAGGGTCTTGGAATGGGAGCCTAGTCCTGACTCCTCATGGCAACATGAGAATGCCAGTGGCAGTGACTAGTCAGGAAACCATCTGTGCGTGCAATGGCTCCTTTTAAGTTCAACAGCACCATTTGAGGTCTTAGCAACTGCTGTTGCCCCTACAAAGGCTCAGAGAGGTTAAGGACCTTGTCCAAAGTCACACAGCATTGGGAACTAGGATTTGAACCTAGGCAGTCAGACCATGGCGTCCTTCCTCCCTCATGTTATGCCCTGTGCTGGGTTATGGGAACCCCAGTGTGAATCACTCACAGCCACTACCCTAAGTTCTTGCTTCTGATCTTGGGCTGTGTCTTTAGGCATGTTACCATGACTCTAATTTCCCCTCAGTAAAGTGGGCTTGATCATGATATGTACCCTGTAAGTATAGGTTTAACATAGAATTCGGTATCTGGTAAACTTTTTTTTTTTTTTTGAGACAGTCTCATTTTGTTGCCCTTAGTAGAGTGCTGTGGCATCATAGCTCACAGCAACCTCATACTCCTGGGCTAAAGTGTTTCTTTTTCCTGAGCCTCCCAAGTAGCTGGGACTATGGATGCCCACTATAACACCTGGCTGTTTTGTTGTTGTTGTTGCAGTTTTGGGCCAGGGCTGGGCCTGAACCCACCACCTCTGGCATATGGGGCCAGCACCCTACACCTTAGAGCCACAGGTGCCGCCCACCTGACTGTTTTTAGAGATAGGGTTTTTACTCTTGCTCAGGCTGGTCTCGAACTCCTGAGCTCAAGCAGTCCACCGGCCTCAGCCTTCCAGGGTGCTAGGAGGTATAAAGGTGTGAGCGGCCATGTCCAGTCTCCTATAAACATTTAATGAACATTTTATAAAATATTTTGTGTTTAAGAGACAGGGTCTCGTTTTGCCACCCAGGCTGGAGTACAATGTGTTCATAGCTCACTGTAACCTTGAACTCTTGAGCTCAAGCAATCCTGCCTCAGCCTCCCAAGTAGCTGGGACTACAAGCTCATACCACCACCCCTGGTTAGTTTTTAAATTTTTTTTGTAGAGTCAGTCTTGCTATGTGGCCTAGGCTAATATTTGATGAATATTAACTGCTACCATGAGATATATGGGTGCCCACTGTGTTGGCTGTCAGAGACATAACAGTGGGCGTGGCATGGAGCTGAGTGATGTTTCTAGGGTCCTCTTTTTCCTTCTCATGCACCTGTTGCCCCAGGGAAGTCCCATCCCTGCAGTGCCAACCTTTCCTACCCTCTCTGCAGCTCATCCTGTTTGGGCTCAGCAATCAGTTAGCAGTGACATTCCGGGAAGAGAACACTATTGCCTTCCGACACCTCTTCCTGCGGGGCTACTCAGATGGGGCAGATGACACCTTTGCCGCCTACACACGGGAGCAGCTATACCAAGCCATCTTCCATGCTGTGGACCAGGTGCAGCTGGGCGGGCACAGGTGGGCATGTGGCAAGGAGTATGCAGAGCTGACCGGCCTTCCCTGCTCTGCCCACAGTACCTGATGCTGCCTGACGTGTCCCTGGGCCGGTATGCCTATGTCCGGGGTGGGGGTGGGCCTTCCGTGAATGGCTCCGCATTGGCTCTCTGTCAGCAGTACTACCGCCATGGCCACGTGGACCCAGCCAATGACACCTTTGACATTGACCCAATAGTGGAAACTGGTGAGTAGTTAGAGCAGGGCTTCACTCTTCAGAGCCTGGACTGCTGGGATTAAAATCACAAGCTGTGACTGTCCTATATTCATGAGATAGAGCTGTCATGATCATTAATAAATTAATGTCTGCTTTGGCCAATTGCGGGGCTCACCCCTGTAATCCCAGCACTCTGGGAGGCTGAGGCAGGAAGATTGCCTGAGCTCAGAAATTTGAGACCAGCCTGAGCAAAAGTGAGACCTTGTCTCTACTAAAAATAGAAAAATTAGCTGGGCCTTGTAGCGGGTGACTGTAGTCCCAGCTACTTGGGAGGCTGAGGCAAGAGGATCACTTGAGTCCAGGAGTTTGAGGTTGCTGTGAGCTATGATGCTATAGCACTCTACCCAGGCCAACAGTGTGAGACTCTGTCTCAAAATAATAATAATAATAATAATTTGATGTCTTGGCTTGCACCTGTAGCTCAGTGGTTAGGGCACTGGCCATATACACCAGGGCTGGTGGGTTCAAACCTAGCCTTGGCCTGCTAAACGATGATAACTATAACAAAAACAAAAAAAAGCCAAGTGTTGTCATGGGCACCTATAGTCCCAGCTACCTGGGAGGCTAAGGCAAGAGAATCATTTAAGCCCAAGAGTTTAAGGTTGCTGTGAGCTGTGATGCTACAGCACTCTACCAAGGGCAACAAAGTGAGACTCTGTCTCAAAAAATTAAAAAAAAAAATTGATGTTCTTAGTACAGTGCTTACTATGTAGAAGCTTCTGGGTGTTATTTCTTAATATTATTTGTTCACAATATTTGTTTGTTCACGTCTCCAAGCTGGAGACGGTGGGGGCTGCATGGTTGGTTTTGACTGGTCAAGTAGCCCTAGTCACCACCAGTCTGGTGACGGAGTGCCAGGCCCTTGGTCTCTATAGGGAATAAGACAGACCAGGCCCTACCCTGGGGAGGAAAAACAAAATCTTAAGCAGGAAGCAGGGAGTGAAGGAAGGGAGAAGGCTGCTGGGGACTCTGGGGAGACCACCCCCTGAGGCCCTTTCCTCACTCCTTGTCCTCAGAGTGCATTGGGGTGGACCCTCCTGAGCGACCTCTCCCACCCCCCAGTGATGATCTCGCTTTCTACGTTGGCAGCTCCAATTACAGGAACCTCACTCTCAAATTCCACAAGTACTGTTTGCTCTCTTAAGGGGGCTCCCCAAGGGCTGGGCCCAGGGGCTGAGGAGGGCAGGGTCCCAGGCAATGTTGCCTGGGCAGCCATTTCCCTATGGGTTGAGGGGGCAGCGCCCCACTGCACTGGCGCCTGCTGTGTGAGCACTTCCCCTGCCACCTGCCAAGTCAGCAAGGGACTGGGGACCTGGTACTTGGGCTGGGAGGGGACCTCTAGAGCCCCCTGCCCCTCACTTGAGCCTCTCCCACAGGCTGATCAACGTCACCATCCACTTCCAGCTGAAGACCATCAATCTCCAGAGCCTCATCAACAATGAGATCCCAGACTGCTACACTTTCAGTGTCCTGGTAAGGACTCAGGGTGATCTGGGCATAGATGTGCAGGGTTCCTAAGTCTTAGGACTGACACCCAGTCAGGTAGCATCTGAGCACTATTGGCTGAGGGCATATGTTGGGACGGTCCAGGGAGCTTGGAGCTGCTGAGGTTTACTCTGACTTCTTCCCCCTGCAGATCATGTTTGACAATAAAGCACACAGCGGGCGTGTCCCCATCAGCCTGGAGACCCAGGCCCACATCCAGGAGTGTAAGCACCCCAGTGTCTTCAGGCACGGTGAGCCCTTGAGCCCCAGACAGGTGCTGACCAGGGCTACCTGACCAGTCAAAAGCAGCCATTGGTCACCCAAAGCTCCATGCCCCTCTAATCCTTCCTGCAGGAGACAATAGCTTCCGGCTTCTGTTTGATGTGGTGGTCATCCTCACCTGCTCGTTGTCCTTCCTGCTATGTGCCCGCTCATTGCTCCGTGGCTTCCTGCTGCAGAATGTGAGGCCCCAGAATCACGTGTACTGACCCCTACCTCACCCAGCTCTGGGATGACAAAGGCCAGGGGTCTTGAGGGTCTGGTGCCTGGACAGGCGCTCACCTCAGCTGCCTTCTGTAGGAATTTGTTGCATTCATGTGGCGGCAGCAGGGAAGGGTGATTAGCCTGTGGGATCGGCTGGAATTTGTCAATGGCTGGTATATCCTGCTGGTCACCAGTGATGTGCTCACCATCTCAGGCACCATCATGAAGATTGGAATCGAGGCCAAGGTGGGTCCTTACCTTGCCCTACCCTAGGCCCCTTTGCCCACCTGGTCCATGTCCTCCCTGCCAGATGGCTTGACAGTGCTCCATCCCTAGAACCTGGCAAGCTATGATGTCTGCAGCATCCTTCTGGGCACCTCGACTCTGCTCGTCTGGGTGGGCGTCATCCGCTATCTGACTTTCTTCCACAAGTACAATGTGAGTCTCTTGCACATAGGCTGGGCCTGAACCAGGAGAGGGCCTCTGAGCGGCCAGCCCATGTCCCCCTGAAATAGATATGTACACACAGCACCCACCAGCCACTGTCTACAGCCTGTTGCAAGCCTCTTCCTCATACCTGACTACCCCAGACATAACCTGTCACTGCAGCTGGGCAGCCATGGGGTATCCTCAGACCCCCTTGGGACAGACAGCCCTGCCCCTTCTAAACTCCTAGCCTTGACCTCAGTGAGGCCTGACCTGCTTCACTGCCACCTGGTTGCCTGCAGCCAACTGGGGCTGTGGCCATGCCCTCAGTGTGACCCTCTCTGCCTCACTGCAGATTCTCATTGCCACACTTCGGGTAGCCCTACCCAGCGTCATGCGCTTCTGCTGCTGTGTGGCTGTCATCTACCTGGGCTATTGCTTCTGTGGCTGGATTGTGCTAGGGCCCTATCATGTGAAGGTAGGGGCCCTCAGGGCTGGGGGTGCTTATGGCCTATAGTGGGAGGGTACCTGGCTCCCCTTCTTCGAGCCCATTCCCTAAGCCCTCTGACCTCTGGTCTCTCCAGACCTGATTACACTGAATAAGACCCATCTCAGCCCCCTGGGCCTGACTTACAGGTCTGTAGCAATTTTGCATTCTGACCCTGACATTGACCCCATGACTTTGTCATTGACCCTGGGATCCCACCCTTGACATGGTGACCCTCAGCTGGTCCCATCATGACTACTGACCTCCAGGGACCCTGCCTTAACCTCAGCCCCCAGCTGTACCTACAGCTCCCTCTGACCCCTCTGCCCTGCTGGCAGTTCCGCTCACTGTCCATGGTATCCGAATGCCTGTTCTCACTCATCAACGGGGACGACATGTTCGTGACGTTTGCAGCGATGCAGGCGCAGCAGGGCCACAGCAGCCTGGTCTGGCTCTTCTCCCAGATCTACCTCTATTCCTTCATCAGCCTCTTCATCTACATGGTGCTGAGCCTGTTCATTGCACTCATCACCGGCGCCTATGACACCATCAAGGTCAGCCACTTGGTGCCACATGTTCCCTCCCACCTGTCTCCCAGGGTTCCCACACACAGGCATGCACAGCCCTGAGCTTGGGCTCCAGGTCTCTTGGTATCAGCTATGGCAGGGTCTTGGGGACACAACAGGGTAAGCAGAGAAGACCTGGGGAGAGAATATGGGAGACCCTGCAAAGCCAAAAAGAATGTGGCCTGGAACAGTGGTTTTTTGTGCAGCCTGAAAGGCTCAGGGAAGAGAAAGGAAATTGAGTGGGGGGGTGGAGAGTGGCACAGGTAGAGAGGACTCTTTCAGCAAACATATCCCAGGGCCTGTTGTGGACCAGGCTTTGTGCTGGGCTCTGGCCATTGAGGGAAATTGAGTATATGTGGTCTGTCCAAAGCCTGAGGGTGAGAGGGATGACACAGGAATGGATGTCCCATGACAAATGACCAACTGGTGAGAGGTATGAAGGAGGAGTGGAAGGTTACAGAGCAGATCCCTGCTTTAGACTGGTATTAAGACAGGTGCAGGAAAGTTTCTGGAGTATTCTGTTCACTGTTTAATTCTAGACAAAGTGACTATTTACATTTTAATTTTGATTTTAATTCAAAGTAAGTATAATTCCAAATTCAGTTCCTAACTTGCACCATCCACATATCGAGTGCTCAAAAGCCAGTGTGGTTAGTGGGTACCACACTGGACAATAGAGAGTTCCAGATTGAGGAAATGGGAACCTAACAGAAAGAACAGCCAAGGCAAATGCCTAGTAGCCAGAAAGGACTTAGAGAAAAGAGAGGGGCTCCTTGAGGTTGAGAGGAGAGAAGGTTCTGCTGCAAGATTCTTCTGCATCCTATGTTAGAGACAGATGTATGCGCCTCCTTTCTGCATGAATGGTTTCAAGTGTTGCCACAGAAATGTTCCTGTCACTCAGGCCCTCAGAGTCACTTTGAATCTTTCTCTAGCACTGAGATGTCGGGCACATGCAGCAGCTCAGGCCATGCTCCCACAGCTGTGCACAATGTGGACCTGATGATACAGTTAAGCAAGTGCACAGGTTGCATAAGGCCTGACTATAGGTTCTTAGAGCACCAGGCCAATGAAGAAGCAGCGTGTGTCCCTGCTCAGCGGTCAGAGAGGGTCTCCATGTGGAAGCAAACATGAGGAATGACAGCAGGCACAGCAAGGATGGCTGGAGGGGAGGGCAGACCTCAAGGGCAGGCCTGCTGGCATCTCTCCCTCAGCACCCTGATGGCGCAGGTGCAGAGAAGAGTGAGCTCCAGGCCTACATTGCGCAGTGCCAGGACAGCCCTACCTCTGGCAAGTTTCGCCGCGGTAGCGGCTCTACTTGCAGCCTCTTCTGCTGTTGTGGCAGGTTCGCGTCCAAGACTGGGGTCTGTTCCGGGTTGGGGACTGGTTGGGGGATGGAGGAAGGGAGACGTGCCAGAGAGAACTGAAGGCCCTTTTTTCTTCCCTCCTTTAGGGACGCCTCAGAGGACCATTCGCTGTTGGTGAATTGACTCCACCATGTCCAGACTTGCGGGGACCCACGCTTATTTATTTTTAGAGTTTGCTTTTAAGAATGAACTCCCTGGCTCAGCACCCGTAGCACAGTGGTTACGGTTTCAGCCACATACACTGAGGTTGGCCGATTCGAACCTACCTCTGGGCAGTTAAGCAACAATGACAACTGCAACAGAAAAATAGCTAGGCGTTGTGGAGTGCGCCTATAGTCCCAGCTACTTGGGAGGTTGAGGCAAGAGAATCGCTTAAGCCCAAGAGTTTGAGGTTACTGTGAGCTGTGACGCCATGACATTCTTTCTAGGGTGACACAGTGAGACTGTCTCCAAAAAAAAAAAAAGAGCTCCCTGATGTGCTCTGGGGAGGGCCTAGGCCAGTCGGGCCGGACCCTTGGGTGCCGGGTAGGGGGACAGGGGTGGGGTGGATGTTAAATAAAAGGGAAAATAAACTTCTGGTTCTCATTTCTAACGGGATGGGCCGTCTTTATCGAGCTGTGGCCCCTTTAAGGCGTTGCCACTCTCAGTATGGCGTGGGGCGGGGCTACGGTGTGCCGTGCGGTGAATAATTTAAAGGGGCTGCGTCTGCGGAACCGGTCGGAAAGCTAGCGTTGTTGGCGCAGAGTGGATCCTGGTTGCGGTCCCTGGGTGAGTTTTGGTTTCTCCGTCCCTTCGGGGATTGTTAGCGAGCCCCGATTTTCCCAAGATCTGGCCTCCATCTTCTCGGTAGCTCCTGACTTTCTGATGTTCCTATCCCCCCCCCACCAGTCCCGGGCAGGTGTTTCTGTACCAGTAGCCTAGTGTTCCCTGGGGTGGAGGCAGACCGCTCATCCCGATATTTTCCAAGTAACGTCTTAGTAGCCTAGTGATTCCCCCTGATTTTCCATCAATACTCTAGCGCTGTCAGAAACTTCATCAGTTTCCCAGAAAAGTGCCAGTAATATTCCAGCATTCCTCAGTCTTCCAAGGAGCCCGGACGGCTACCCAGGGCCAGCCTTATACTCGGACGACCCCAGGGATGTATCCCCCCCAGCTCCTGGTTTTCCCCAAAGTATCCCTGTATTCCCCAGAGTCTCATTAACTTTACAGTGGCCCCCAGTAATTCCAGCGTCCCTGGTTACGCCTCCCAGCAATGGCGCCAGCGTAGTTCCCGGAGTCCAGTTGATGCTCCGTACCATCAGAGATCCCATGAACTAAATTTAGTGTTATGTGATAGTAAATACTTAGCATAAACTAGTAACATGCTGCCACCCACACCAGTTCGAGCAGGACTCTTTCAAGACATGGGTATTGCCGCAGTACCCCTCCTGTGGGAGCCCCCTGAAGCACTTCCGCACGCCCAGGTTCCCGGGTATTCCCGTGGGCATGCTTGGAGCGGGAGCTGTGTGGACACCAGCTGTTCTCCCGCACCCCTGACCTGGCTTGCGACCCCCGGTTTTCTAATTGGGGTGAGGCATCCAGTCTTCGCAAGGGCTAGGGGCTGCGGCCTAGTGGGTTGGTTGGTCAGGATTGATCAATCCCGTAGAGGAAAGAGGCCTCAGTGGAGGCCACAAACCGGAGGGGTTATGTGCCCTGCGGGGAACCTGTCTGCGGGTTGCTCGCAGTGGGCGCCGGATCTGCTACCCTTTGGCCCCAGGGTGGAATTAGACGGCGGGACTACGTCTGCGTAGGAGAAGGGAACCAGGGAAGGAGCCGGTGACCCATCTAACCCCCCCTGGCCGGGAGGTCAATTTGCCCAATCCCTCAGTCTCATAGCGCCCCTCCAGCTCCTGCCTCTCCACCCCCGTCCAGTGGAGAAGCCGCCCAAGCGGTAGGTACCCAAGGCACCGGGCTTGCGCTTAGGGGCGGGACGGGCCCAGGTTGACGACTTGCACGGATTTTTTCTGCTCCTTGATTCCCCAAGACTCGGTGCTACCGGATCTGCCGCCCAGACTGAAGCAGCCAATGGAGGCCCCGCTGCAAACAGGAGTGGTAAGTGTTGGGGACTATTACTCCCGGCGTGCTCAGCGCGCATTACCGTAATCTCGCGTTAACAAGGCTGCGTCTGTTCCTGTGGAACTACGTATCCCGGCGTGCATTGTGGGCGCCGGGCCACAGGGGAAGAAGAGTAGAGCACCCGGGGAGGGTGCTGCGCTTGCCCATTCTACAGATGGAGACATCGAGGCACGGGCAGGCTGCGAACTCCTCGGGGGTGAAAGTGACGGAGAAGGATGGGCCCCGGGACGTCCTGGCCCCCGGGGAAGGCTCAGCAGGACGGATTTGCGGTGCACAGCCAGTGCCGTTCGTCCCGCAGGTGCTGGGCGTAATGATTGGCGCCGGACTAGCGGTGCTGGTCACCGCCGTGCTCATCCTCCTGGTGGTGCGGAGGCTGCGAGTGCCGAGTGAGGACCCGGAGGGCCCCTCATGGGAATCAGTGGGGTGGGGAGCCGAAACGCCCGGGTCCTTGAAGCGGTAGAGGTGGAGGTTGCTACGTGGTGTTCTCGCAGAGATCGGAGTGTCCGTCTCCCCACTCTCCTCAGAAACGCCTGCCCCGGATGGCCCCCGGTATCGGTTCCGGAAGAGGGACAAAGTGCTTTTCTATGGCAGGAAGATTATGAGGAAGGTGAGTCCAGGACCCCTTGGGGTTCGCGCTGACCACACAGAGGCCCTGCCCCTTTCCTATTTACTCCTTCTAGGGATTTCTGTCATCACCCCCTCCATAATGAAGCGCGCCTGGATCTGCTCCCCTCTTCTCCCAGGGTCTGACTTATCAAATGACCCTTCCCCTCCGTAATTCTCTCAGGTGTCACAGTCCACTTCCTCCCTGGTGGATGCTTCTGTCTCCACCACTTCTCGACCACGAATGAAGAAGAAACTTAAGATGCTCAACATTGCCAAGAAGTAAGGTTTACCTGGTGCTGGGGGCTATCTGTAGGGCCCTTTGAGGGATCATCCCACGCTAAGGTTTTGAACCCGGCAGACTGTGTTTCCAGTCTTTACACATCAAAGGGACATAACAGAGCTCTCTTCTGAAGGGCTGTCACAGAGCTTTCCACACCAGACATGCCATCTCTAAGGTGTCTGGCCTCTAAGGGCTATCTCAGGGACGTTTCCCTCTCTGCAGGGTACTTCTGAGCTATTTGTTTCCGAGCCAGTATCTTAGTGGTCTTGTCGTATATTTAGGATGCGTCATCTATCTGGGATCTCTACATAGGTTATTTCAGAGGTCTCCCAACATGAGAGAGTTTATTCCAGGGTGCTTGACTGGGGTTATCTCAGGTGTTTCTATGACTTCCTAGGGGGGTTATCTCCAGCCTGCCTTCCCCAGGGGTTATCTCAGTCATCTCTCTACCTCTGAAGGCATCTTCTCTCCATCATTGACCTTGGAGTTCTTCCCACACTAAGGAGGCTAACGCAGGGGTTTCTCCTATGGCTGTCTCAAGAAACTTCTTACACTAGAAACACAGGAAGGACATCTCAGAGGTCCCTGTCAACAGCAAAGGGCTACCTCTAGTCTGTGTGAAAGACACTTTAAGGGATCTTAGAAGTTGGGAGCTAACTCTGGGATCTCTTTTTATGTTGGGGTCTACTTGAAGGTCTGTCTGAAGGGTTTCTTCAGATTAGGATGTCATTCCAGGACTCTCTATAATCAGCAGTCATGCTACTGCAGGGTTTTCTGTGAGTTGAGTCAAAGGGCTGTCTGTAGGTTCTCCAACATCAGTTGATGGTTTATGTCTCAGGTGGTTTATATCTCACACATCACAGGGACTGCCTGTAGTGTCTGAGTGCCTGTGACGAGCTACTCTGATAGCTTTGTGACTGTCAGAGGAGCATCTCAGACCTCTCTGTCACCTGGGGAAGAGCCAACCCAAACTTTTCCTGATCAGCAAAGGAATTATGTCTGGATTCCTCTCTATCACTAGGTTTAAGTCAGGGTCTGCTTATACCATAAGGCAGTGTCTTTCAACCTTTTTAATCAGCACACTTGAACCTATAGTTAAACTTCCAAGGCACACTTAAATTATGTTAATCCAAAAAAAGAGTAAAAAAGAAAAAAAAAGAATATACTTACTGTGCTTTGAACTTCATTCTAAAATAATTTTAATTGATGATCTTCAAAAGTTTTCACCACACACCTAAGATTCTTTCATGGCACACCGGTTGAAAATCACTGCCATAAGGACTATCTCAGGGATCTTGTGCCAGTGGAAAGACTATCTCAGCAGTCACTGTGACTTTTTGGGAAGGGCTCACCTGGGTCCACGATTAGCAGGGGAGCTATATCTGGATTCTCTTCATGTAATGAGGGTTAACTCAGGGAACTCTGTGGCCATCAGAGGGGCTATCTCATGGTTCTCTGAGACCTGGGAGGAAGAGCTGTCTCAGGAATCTTTACAAATAACAAAGAGGCTGTATCTGGGGTCTTCTCATATAACAGAAGCTACCTCTAACAGATGCGCATAATTAGGGAGGTTTTCTTAGGAATCAAGTCACTGACTATTGAAAGGGCTGTGTTAGGGCTTCTAGACAAATGATGGTACTATTTTGAGAGTCTGCCCTTATCTTAGAAGGTACATCAGGGATGGTCTAACTAGCAGGTTCATGCCTTTTACTATTGGAGGGGAAATCTCAGGACTTTTTGTTGAAGGTTGTAATTTTTTTCCATAAAGGGCCAGATAGTAAATGCTTTAGGCTTTGTAAGCTACATACAGCCTCTACTGCAAGTCTTAAACTTCATAGCTTAAACTTCATAGCATGAAAGCAGCCACAGATGATGTGGGAATAAATGAACATAGCTGTGAGCCAATACAACTTTATTTATAAAAATAGGTGGTGGGCCTGATTTGGCCAGTAGGCTAGAGTTGGCTCTGTGTAAACCTGGGGGGGAAGGGCTTTGTGGGGGTCTTAGGTGTTTTGTACCCTTTCCTGTCCCCTTTTCCTCCCATCAGGATCCTGCGCATCCAGAAAGAGACGCCAACGCTGCAGCGGAAGGAGCCACCGCCCGCTGTACTAGAGGCTGATCTGACAGAGGGTGACCTGGCCAACTCCCATCTGCCCTCTGAGGTGCTCTATATGCTCAAGAATGTCCGGTCAGTGTCAGGGCTATGGGTCGGAGATTTACAGGTCTGGGGTCTCCCCTGACCTCTTACCTCCCTCCCCCTACCTGTTCACCAGGGTTCTGGGCCACTTTGAAAAGCCGCTCTTTCTGGAACTCTGCCGCCATATGGTCTTCCAGCGACTCAGCCAGGGTGACTATGTTTTTCGGCCAGGCCAGCCAGATGCCAGCATCTATGTGGTACAGGATGGGCTGCTAGAACTCTGCCTGCCAGGGCCTGTGAGTGGACAGAACCAGGGGCCACTATGGGGAAATGGGACAGTAGTGCTGCTCTGGTCAGTAGGGCTGGGTGTCTTTTGGGATGTGTAGTCAGGAGTCAGGGGAATGGATGACCAGTGGCGTTGAGGATCATCCTCAAGCCATCTAAACCAGGGGTCCTCAGACTTTTTAAACAGGAGGCCAGTTCACTGTCCCTCAGACCGTTAGAGGGCCGGACTGTGGGCCCGGGACGAGTTGGCTACTAAGCAGGACAGGCAGTGGCAGCAAAAACACCCGGCTGGCTGGATAAATGTCCTAGGCGGGCCTTAGTTTGAGGACCCCTGGTCTATACAGTCACTCAGTGGTCACCATTAGTCAAGGAGAGGAGACAGCTGTTGGGCAGGAGGTTTGCTGGGTGCAAGAATGGGAAAGCTTTGGTAATAATTGGAGTGGGTGAGCTGAGGGCCAGTGACATGATCAGGGGGTGGAATCGTGGACACCAAGGCCAGGCCAGCCCTGTTCGGTGGTTCCCTGTGTCTCAGGATGGGAAGGAGTGTGTGGTGAAGGAAGTGGTCCCCGGGGACAGTGTCAACAGCCTCCTGAGTATCCTGGATGTCATCACCGTGAGTAACTGATCCATGGGGTAGGGGGAGAGGGGAACTGGGGTATGAGAACTCACCCCATGGACTGGATTGGAGAAGGTCCCTAGGGCCACAAACTGAGTCATCCTTAATGCTGCCAGTGGTCCCTAACAGGGGGAAAGGATTATGAGAGTGGTGAGGAGACTCACAGCCCTGCCCTTGTCTCTCCTAACACCTCCTCCCTTCCCTCAGGGTCACCAGCATCCCCAGCGGACTGTGTCTGCCCGTGCAGCTCGTGATTCCACAGTGCTGAGGCTGCCAGTGGAGGCCTTCTCCGCTGTCTTCACCAAGTACCCAGAGAGTTTGGTGCGGGTTGTGCAGGTCAGTGCCTTCTCCCTCCTCTGCCGTGGGGGCAGCGCCAGCCCTGGGCTCTACCCCACCTACTGTTGCAGACACCAATGGCCTGGGTCCCAAGAGCCAGCTGGGCTGAGCTGTGCTTATCTGCTCTAAGTAGCCAGGCCTGACTCCTCCCATTCGCTACTTCTGCCCATTACCCCATGTGTGTAGGGGAAGGAGGAAGGGGGTTTCTCCTGGCTGAGCCCATCAGATCTTATGACTACACCCCATCCTGTGGCCACGCCCCTTGCACATTGCAGATTATCATGGTGCGACTGCAGAGAGTCACCTTCCTGGCTCTTCACAACTACCTGGGTCTCACCAATGAGCTCTTCAGCCACGTGAGTTGGGGCTGAGCACAGGAGCTGGGAGGATAAGATGGGACTCCTGGGACATGCAACAAGCTGCTCTCTGCCTTTAGGAGATTCAGCCTCTGCGCCTGTTCCCCAGCCCTGGGCTCCCATCCCGCACCAGTCCCGTGCGTGGCTCCAAGCGGGTGGTCAGCACCTCAGCTACAGAGGAGCCCAGGGAGACCCCTGGCCGGCCACCTGAGCCTACTGGAGCCCCACTGCCTGGACCCACAGGTACCTGAGGCAACCCCTGCCTGGCCACCAAGGACCTGAATCCCACCAGCTGGATCTTCCAGAAAGCCCTACCCCAGTGCCCCAGTCACTTCCTTTCTTAGTCCCACAGAGACTCAGCCTGTCCTATTCTACCCGCCAGGGACTCCATGGTGGGATACCCAGGCCTGATTTCTGTGTGGTTCTCTGGAATCCCTGGCCGTAGCCCCAAGGACCCATTAGTATTGTTTCCCTATTCTCCTGGTACGCCAGGGACTCCTCAGCTCCCCATCCACTAATTCTGACAAGAGTCTGAACATGTGTCTCCCCAGGGGACCCCGTGAAGCCCATGTCACTGGAAGCCCCCTCAGCCCCTCTGCTGAGCCGCTGCATCTCCATGCCAGTGGACATCTCAGGTTTGGAGCACTGGGTCTGAGGGGAAAGGCCTTCAAGCTCTGTATTTGCATCTGGGAGCTGCTGCTCACCTATATTAATTTTTTTTATATAATTTTTTTGGTCTTTTTTTTTTTGTAGTTTTTGGCTAGGGCCAGGTTTGGATCCACCACCACTGGCACCCTATTCCTTTGAGCCACAGGCACCGCCCCCATATTAATTTTTTTTATCAATAAAATGGGAATACTGCCAGACCTTCTGTTGGTCCCCTTTTGTGGATATTCATTGAGATCCTGCTCTCCCACTTGTGTTGAGAAGGATTCTGAGGGAGAGTATGCACATCTATTAGTCATATTTGCCCTGGCTGTGGCCTTTGGCACTTAGGTAGCAGCTGGTCTCAGACTGCAGCTGTGGTCACGCTCATCTTTCTTGCTTTTATTGTTCTCTGCCTACCTGCAGGCTTGCAGGGTGGCCCCCGCTCTGACTTTGACATGGCATATGAGCGTGGCCGGATCTCCATGTCACTGCAAGAAGAGGCCTCTGGGGGACCCCAGGCAGCCACAGCTCGGGTAAGGTCTGGTCACCTCCCAGCATCCTGGCCTGGCCATTGGTGGGGTCCTCTGAGGAGGGTGGCCAGGAAGAAATAGCAGGAACTCACAGGCCTGCCCCATGCAGACACCTACCCAGGAGACTCGAGAGCAGCCAGCAGGTGCCTGTGAGTACAGCTATTGCGAGGATGAGTCAGCCACTGGTGGTTGCCCTTTTGGACCGTATCAGGGTCGCCAGACAAGCAGCATCTTTGAGGCAGCAAAGCGGGAGCTGGCCAAGCTAATGCGGATTGAGGTGGGTAGCTGAGAAGCAGGGGAGGAGGAAGGGAAGTGCAGGGGAGGGGAGTCCTGGCTGGGCCCATCTCAACACCCTAACCTCCCTGTGCCCATCAGGACCCCTCCCTCCTGAACAGTCGAGTCTTACTGCATCATGCCAAAGCCGGCACCATCATTGCCCGCCAGGGAGACCAGGTAAGCTGACCCTGGTCTCTAACTGTGCAACCTGAAATCACTTTCTCTGACCTCTGATCCTTAACCTTTAACTCTGTGACTGACATCTTCTCCCATATAGACTTCTCACTATGATTTCCAGCTTCTAACCCTTGGATCCTAAGACCCTCTTCCACCTCCCTCTATCCCATGTCCTCAGGACCTGTCAACCAACCCTTCCCTCCAATCTCCGAACCTTTTACCCTAGGTCTTCAGGCCCCAACCCCTAGATCTCTCCTGCCTGCCCTGGTTCTTCCCATAACCTTTTTTTTTCTCTTTTCTTTTTTTAATTTAATTTATTTCGGCTCCGTGCCTATGGCTCAAGTGGCTAAGGTGCCAGCCACATACACCTAAGGTGGTGGGTTCAAATCCAGCCTGGGCCGGCCAAACAACAATGATGGCTGCAACCAAAAAAATAGCTGGGCGTTGTGGCAGGCTCCTGTGGTCCCAGCTACTCGGGAGGCTGAGACAGAAGACTCGTTTGAGCTCAGGAGTTGGAGGTTGCTATGAGCTGTGATGTCACAGCTCTCTACCCAAGGGGACAGCTGGAGGCTCTTGTCTCAAGAAAAAGAAAATTTAATTTATTTTGGCTTGGCACCTGTGGCTCAAGAGGCTAAGGTGCCAGCCACATATACCTAAGGTGGCGGGTTTGAATCCAACCCAGGCCCGCCAAAACAACAATGAC
>NW_003852697.1:422324-424772 GCF_000181295.1 Otolemur garnettii
AAAAAAAAAAAAAAAAGAAAACTTTAATTTATTTTAATTTTTTTGAGACAAAGTTTCACTATGTCGCATTGGGTAGAGTGCCATGGCGTCACAGCTCACAACAACCTCAAACTCTTGGGCTTAAGCGATTCTCTTGCCTCAGCCTCCCAAGTAGCTGGGACTACCAGCACCTGCTATTGCCCAGCTATTTTTTTGTTGCAGTTGTTTAGCTTGCGTGGGCTGGGTTTGAACCTGCCACCCTCAGTGTATGTGGCTGGCGCCGTAACCACTGTGCTACGGGCACTGGGCCAACCTTTTTTTTTTTTTTTTGAGACAGTCTCATTATGTCACCCTCAGTAGAGTACTGTAGTATCACAGTCACAGCAACTTCAAACTCTTCGGCTTAAGCGATTCTCTTGCCTCAGCCTCCCAAGTAGCTGGGACTATAGGTGCCCACCACAACACCCAGCTATTTTTTTGTTGCAGTCGTTTAGCTGGCCCAGGCTGGATTCAAACCTTCCACCCTCAGTGTATGTGGCTGGCGCCGTAACCACTGTGCTATGGGTGCTGAGCCCCTATAACCTTTCTTTTCTGCCCATCCGATCCTAGAGTGTACTCTGATATTGTGTCTGCTTCTAACCTTGGCCCTTTTGGGGAATAGATGCTCAAATGGATACAGACTGCCACAAACCAACCCCAGGGGCAAACCCCCAGGGTTTTGGTGTCTCTGGCAACTTCCAGAGGGTGTAGGAAAGTGTATCCTACCAACCCCTCCATCGTCTATATGGGGAACTGAGGCCCACTGAGGGTTAGTGACCTAGCCACCAGCACGAGGTCAGGAAGCACAAAGAAGGAGGCAGTTTCAAACCCAGACTCTGTCCCAGCTCCACTTGTGACCTTGGGTAAATGATCTGGAAGGTTCTCAGCATTATCTGTATAATGGATGTGGTAAGAGGAAGGTGGAGATGCATAAGGAGATGTGGGCATCTATTAGTCATATTTGCCCTGGCTGTGGCCTTTGGCACTTAGGTAGCAGCTGGTCTCAGACTCCCCCAGTTTGGAGATGCATAAGGTTTGCAGGGGTGACAGGCAGCAGGGAAGGAAGTTCAGCAGCTTATGGTGGCAGGGATGTGGGGTGATATAGGCACTGAGACCGCAGCACTGCTTCAGGCTTAGGGAGAGAAGCCAGGGCCAAGGCTGTAGGTGGAGTAGGAGGTGTGATCTCACCTGTTGTCACTTGATCCAGTGATTCTGCTGTCCCTTGAGCTGCTCATGGCAGGGGTAGGCTCCTTTTTGGAGAAGAAGTTAAGTGAGGCTTTTGCCAGCTGCTCTTAGAACTCAGGGGACAGGCTGGGGAAGAGCGGTCATGTTGTGGCTCCTCAGGCAGCCACTGGGTCCTGCTTATCGTTGAGATTCAGGTGGGCTCAACCCAGCCCTGACCTGTAGCTCCTCAGAGCTTCTTGGGGTGGACAGGACTTTGTTAGGGACAGCTGTTCTGCTGTGTGTCTCTGGGAAATTTATACCAATGGTTCTCTATCAGGGGTGATTTTGCCCCCAGGAGACATTTGAAAATGCTAACAGATTTTTGATTGTTACAGTTTTGGAGGGTGCCACTGGCATCTAGTCGGTAAAGTCCTGCCATACTGAAATATATAGGGCAGCACGACAGAATTATCCAGTCCAAGTTATTAGTATTGCCAAGGTTATGAAACTATGCTTTATACCAGTGATTCTCAACCTGTGGGTCATGACCCACAGGAACTGTATTAAAGGGCCATGGCATTAGGAAGGTTGAGAATCACTGCTCTATGCAGACATTTCCCCAAATATAATATGTTTCATAGAAAAGCCATATTATAAACAAGGGATCTGATCAAGTGGGTTTGGAAAATACTGTTTAATACTTTCTTGAAAGTTCCTAGTAAACACCATGGGTATATTCAAGGCTCTGAGAAGTCCTGCTATAAAGAAACATGCTTCCTGGGCCGGGTGCAATGGGTCAAGTCTGTAGTCCCAGCTACTCAGGAGGTCCAGGTGGGAGGTCACTTGAGCCTGAGACTTCAGGACCAGTCTGGGCAACATAATGAGACATTGTCTCTAAAACAAACAAACAAAAATACAAAAAAAAGAAACTAGCCTAGTAGTGACTATTACTATTACTAGGCTAGTAATAGTCACTCCCATGCATATCCCAAACACAGTCTGAAAATTCTGTCTTAGAAAATACCAGCATGTGTGCATATATATCTGTCTCCTGGGGCTCTGCCTCATCCAGGGATCCCTGCAGGGTTTGGGTGGGTGGACCTTTGGAAAGTGCCACACAGGTTGGGATAGTGAACAGGGAAGGACTCTTCTTGTCTCCATTTCAGTTTCTTATTTAAGGTGGCTGACCAGTCAGGCCTAGAGCAGCCTGCCCTGAACATCTGCTGTGTCCATACCCTCTTGAACTAGAGCAGTGTTTTTCAACTT
>NW_003852697.1:424840-426218 GCF_000181295.1 Otolemur garnettii
AAAAAAAAAAAAAAAAAAGGTAAATGAGTCGGGTATGGTGGCCCATGCCTGTAATCTCAGCACTCCGCAAGGCCCAGGTAGGTGGATCCCTTAAGCTCACAAACTCAAAACCAGCTTGAGCTAGACTAAGACCTGGTCTCTAAAAATAGCCAGAGGTTGTGGCGGGTGCCTATAGTCTGAGCTACTTGGGAGGTGGAGGCAAGAGAATTGATTGACCCCAAGAGTCTGAGGTTGCTGTGAGCTAAGACGCCAGAGCACTACTGAAGATGACAAAATGAGATTCAGTCTCAAAAAGGAAAAAGAAAGAACATATTAACTGTGCTTTGAATTTCTTTTGAAAATAATTTAATTAATGATCTTTAAAAATTATTGTGGCTGGGTGGTGCCTGTGGCTCAAAGGAGTAGGGCGCCAGCCCCATATGCTGGAGGTGGCGGGTTCAAACCCAGCCCCAGCCAAAAAAAAAAAAATTATTGTGACACACCTAAGATCCTCTTACAGCACACCGGTTGAAAATCACTGGACTAGGCTCGGCACCTGTGGCTCAAGTGGCTAAGGAGGTGAGTTCAAATCCAGCCTGGGGCCACCAAACAACAATGATGGCTACAACCAAAAAATAGCCCAGCGTTGTGGCAGGTGCCTGTGGTCCCAGCGACTTGGGAGGCTGAGGCAGGAGACTCACTTGACCCCAGGAGTTGGAGGTTGCTGTGAGTTGTGATGCCACGGCACTCTACCCAGGGAGACAGCTTGAGGCTCTGTCTCGGAAAAAAAAAGAAAATCACTGGACTAGAGGTAAAAAGAACCCTTACTGGTTCTTCCCTGCCGTTCGGAAGCCCACAGTGTACTGACAGATAAGACTCAAAGGATTACACAAATCTTTATAAAATCATAAGTGTTTGGTACTACAAAGAAGTTGTTCTTAGTACTTTAGTGTCTGGCTTAGACAGGATGACATCTCTAAGGACATGACCTCAGTTAAAGAGGAAGTAGGGGGAGAGGGGAATGAAGTAGATCCAGGCAGGAGGAAAGGCCATTATAGGCAAAGGGAATAGCTTGTGCAAATGTCCTGTGGTAACAAGAAACATGCTAATTTCTAAGAAACAAAAGGATGTTAGTGGGCAGTTTTTTGGGGGGGGTAAGGTAGTAGTTTTATTGAGATATAATTCACATCCCATGCAATTCACCCATTTAAAGTGTACACTTCAGTGGTTTCTAGTACATTCACAGAATTGTGCAACCATCACCAAAGTCAATTTTATTTTTATTTATTTATTTTTTTTCGTAGAGACAGAGTCTTACTTTATCACCCTCAGTAGAGTGCCGTGCATCACACAGCTCACAGTAACCTCCAACTCCTGGGCTTAGGCAATTCTCCTGCCT
>NW_003852697.1:427346-428792 GCF_000181295.1 Otolemur garnettii
CGTCATTGTTGTTTTGGCGGGTCCGGGCTGGGGATTCGAACCCGCCACCGTAGGTGTACGTGGCTGGCGCCTTAGCCCGTTGAGCTATAGGCACCGAGCCCTTTCTCCACTTTCTAACACTGCAGTTCTAGCCAGGTATCTCATTGTGGGTTTGATTTGAATTTCCCTAATGATTCATGATTTTGAACATCTTTTCATGTGCTTATTGGGCATTTTTATATCTTCTTTGGAAGTTTCTATTCAGATCTTTTGTCAATTTTAAATTTCCCTCCTCCCCTCCACTCCTCTCTTTTCCCCTCCTCTCTTCTTCCTTCCCTTTCCTTCCCTTCTCCTCCCCTCTCTTTGGATAAGGTCTCACTATGTTGTCCAGGCTGGAGTGCAGTGGCTGTTCTCAGCCATGAGCATTGGGTGCTACAGCCGGAAACTTCTGGGCTCAGGCAATCCTCCTGCCTCAACCTGAGTATCTGGATGTTGCTTTTGTTCAAGCTAGTCTTGAGCTCCTGACCTCAAGCAGTCCTTCTTCCTTGGCTTCTCAGAGTGCTAAAATTATAGGTGTGAGGAACTGTTTCTGGCCAAGTTGTAGCAATTCTTTTTATTTATACACACACATACATCAGACAGGTAATGTGTTAAAGTATTAGTTTGTTGATTATAACCAGGTTTGAGGGAAGCACATCTCACACATGCCTATGAAAAACCTAGTCATCTGGCTCAGTGCCTGTAGCTCAAGCGGTTAAGGCTCCAGCTGCATATGCCAAAGCTGGCGGGTTCAAATCCAGCCTGGGCCCATCAAACAACAATGACCACTACAACTAAAAAAGCTGGGTGTTGTGGTGGGCACCTGTAGTCCCAGCTACTTGGGAGGCTGAGGCAAGAGAATCTCTTAAGCCCAAGAGTTTGAGGTTGCTGTCAACTGTGATGCCATGGCACTGTACCCAGGGCAACAGCTTGAGACTCTGTCTCAAAACAATAAAAATAAAAAACCTAGTCATCACACTTAAGAACTACAAAAGTACTTGAAGTACAAAATTTCTTTTTTTTTTGAAGTACAAAATTTCTTAATCTTGAAGTCTAATTTATCTATTTCTTATTTTGTTGTTTGTGCTTTTGGGGCATATCTAAAAATCCATTGCCAAGTTCAAGGTCATGAAGATTTACCCCTACATTTTTTTCTAAGCAGGTTATAGTTTTAGCTCTTATGTTTTTGATCCATTTTAATATGGTGTGAAGGTAAGAATTCAACTTCTGGCTCGGCACCTGTGGCTCAAGTGGCTAAGGTGCCAGCCACATACACCTAAGGTGGCGGGTTCAAATCCAGCCCAGACCCGCCAAACAACGATGGCTGCAACCAAAAAATAGCCTGGCATTGTGGCGGGCGCCTGTGGTCCCAGCTACTTGGGAGGCGGAGGCAGGAGACTCGCTTGAGCCCAGGAGTTGGAGGTTGCT